>NC_081524.1:33460307-33760307 GCF_030273125.1 Centropristis striata
GAGTGCCGATTCATTTGATTTGAAATAGTTAAATCTTTTATTTATTGTTTATCTTTGCGATCTTTGTCAGCTTCAGTCACCCGTACAGGTGCGTTGTGGGATGTGTGGTTGAAAGCACTCAAGTTGCTCCCACGTCGTTTTTCCCTCCTCGTCTACCGCAGCCTCCCCTTCCACCGGTCTGTGTCAGTTTCTCCTCCATCTTTCCAAATTAACAAGGCTTTTAGGATCTCCAGAGACCCGACACCTCACTGATTTACCGACTGTCAGCCCTCCACAAATCACTCCATCCCTGTCAGCACTTATAACTCTTCTCTCTCCGTCTGTCTCCCGTATCTGTTCTTTCATCGCCATGTTTCTTTACAGCTCACTTCCTTCCTGTTACTGTTCCCATTGTCTGTCTGTCTTCTTCCTCTATTTTCTCCTCTCTACATCTCTCTCACTGTTTCTCTTCCTCCTGACTTAATTCATACCACTTTTCTCGCTTTCTTTGCTCACACTCCTCATCTTCTTGATGTCATTGTTTCACCTTTTCTCTTTTTACATTCTCATCTGGTCTTCTTACGATTCACACCTTCCTCTTCTCCTTTTCTATCCTATTCCTTTTTCGCATTCCTCTCTGTCAATGCTTTTTTCCCCCCTCCCTCCTCCTCTAATGCCGCCTCTCTTCCTGTGTCTCTCCCTGCAGTACCTCCAGAGGCGGCAGCAGGAGAACGTCCAGCGACAGAGCAGAGGGGAGCCCTCGCTGCCTGAAGAGGACATCAACAAAATGTTCAAGCCCCCTCAGCCTCCACCACGCATGGACACGCTGCTTATTGCAGGTACGCACGCACACTCACACACACACACACTGAGCCGAACGCACAACCTTCACACACGGACAGCACTCGTCATCTCAGAGACCCCCCCCTCTCCAAACTCCATCAGCCGCCTCTGCTCCCCTCACAGGAGCTCGGGTTCTGTTTTGTAATTATCTCCGCCATTATCTTGAAATTACATTAATTTAAAGTTTATTGACTCAATCTCCAACTCGACCGCCCCTTTCCCTGCTGTTTCACGCTGTTCAGCTCTCCCCCGCCTTCTGACAACATTCTGATCCTTCCGTTTACTCCATTCACCACTAATTTGATGTTTTGCTGTGCTGCTGTTTTCTCCCCCCCAATTTCTCCCGCCCCCGTCTGTTTGCGTGCATGTTTTTGTGCACAAATGTATGTATGTATGTATTCCTGTGGGTGTGTTTTTGTGTGGGGGCGCTTGAATGCATGTGGCTATTCTCCAACAGGGCAAATTAACAACTACTGCGGGAACGTGAAGGAATTCACCTCGCAGAATCTCGGGAAGCTGTTCATGGCGGAGGCTCTTCAAGGCCACAACTAGAGGAAAGAACCATGGTGAAGAAATCTCTGAGGAGGGAAAGTTTACACAGAGGGCGGATAAAGAAAGGTAACAGAGATGCAAAACCACCTGAAGACGACTGGAGGACAACAACACCGTTATTTGTTTTCTAAGATTATTCATTGTTTTTATGCCCAGCTCCATCTTGGATATAAAATTATCTTTGAAGATCACTTGATTTTGATTTAAATAAAAGTCTTGCCACCCTACATCTTCTCTGGCTGTGTGTGTGTGTGTGTTTTCACAGTTGAACTATTCAGCTCATGATGGTAATTGTAGCATATTTTCATTTTAGTTTATAGACTCAGGCATTGTTTAGTGTTTTGCTGTTTAAAATGTTTAGTTTTATGCACAATATTCTTACGCTAAATGGGGCTTTTGCATATTACAAAATAATTACACAAACAATAGTACTCATACATAATTTTATTGCTACATGCTTTTTTCGTCTTGCAATTCAAACATCAAGCAGCTGGAACCAATTATTAGTGGATTTGTTGAAGTGTCTGTTTGAATGGTGGGAACAGTGATATCCCCAAAGTATCAGTGAGAGGTGAGTGTTAAATGAAATGCCAGTTACATGACTCGGCCCCAACTGTGTCACTGCACTTAGTCGACTTTTGATTGTGTCTAGTTTATTTTTCCTGCAGTAACATTACATGACTCACCACAATCTGCCTTTCGTTCACACAGGTAGCAATTAGCACCTGTTTATTTTTAGGATGCAAAAAACAAAGTCCCAGCAGTGAAATTTGGCACGCAACAGATATTTTTGTTGTCGCCTTCGAGAGACAACATTTGAGGAAGGAGCTGCAGGTGTACCAAATGAGTGAGAGAAACTGTCATCTGCACTGGGTGGCATTCCTTATTTAGTGTTGTTGTGGCTGTGATTGCCAAAAAGCAATAAATTATTTGGAAACACAATTTCAAAGAAATTGACAACAAGGGAGCCAATTAAGTGTTTTTGAAGATTATACATAAAAATACACAGGGAGAAAAGATTCTGAGGAGTAAATCAAAGCTCTGTTGTTGCTGATGATAATGAACAGTAGCCTTGGTTAAAGACCAACATCACAGAGAGCATTATACATGATGAGTTGTCGGCTCCCTTCAAGAATGTGAGTGTATTGTTTGACAATCAGCTGAGGGTGGGATGCAAACAAATGATTATAATTATGCATGGCCATCACGGTTCAACTTCAACACCGTAACTCTTTTTCAGTCAGTTGTTCTTTTATGGAAGTATATATTTAAGTCTGTATTTTTACATTAAACCATTTTCCAGTGTTCTGTGCACATGTATAGATGTCAATGCACAGAGATGCTGCTATAATTCTGTCCTCAGGAAGTCTTTCATTCCTCCATCTTTACTTTGAATGTAAATCCTTCCTCATATACAGGTTTAACACATCTGCACACATGCATATTTATATTCACCTGCATATTCGCATATAACATGCGTACCTGTATGTACTTCTACTTCCGTTTGTAAGCAGTTTTCATGTTCAACTTTCTTAAATACGCTTATCCCACACTTTATTAAGAACATTACGATATGCAACCCCGATTCAAAAAAGTTGGGACACTGTAAAGCATCGATAAAACAGAATGGGATAGTTTGCTTATCCTTTGTGACATATATTCAGTTGAAAACTGTTTAAAAACATTAATGTTCAAACTGATAACTTCTTTGTAAATATGCACCCAGAGTTATGAACTTGGTGCATTTTGTTTGTTTTATGCAGCCCACCCATCTGTTTTGGAGTGGGTCTTGTACATTAGAACCAAGGGAGCTTCCATTTCTACTATTGCATCAAGACAAGGAGAGGAAAAATGAAACCGTTGAATGACAAATTTACAAATTTGATGGACTTTGTCTTTTTGGTACAGTAAAAAAGAAATTCACCCCAAAATAAAAACAACACTTTTCCACTCACCTGTAGTGCCATTTATCAGTGTGGATTCTTTTGGCGTGAGTTGCCGAGTGTTGGAAATATCAGTCTTGAAAATGTCTGCCTTCTCAAATTTAATGAGCTCAGCTTGTGGTGCTCAAAGCACCAAAAAACCTCAACAGCAACAATGAGTGTTTTTGGTGCTTTGAGTGCTACAGGCCAAGTGCCATCTAGTTCCATTATATTGGAGAGAAGGCAGACATCTCTATGGATGATATCTCCAACGCTCAGCAACTCACGGCCAAACGATCTCAAATGATAAATAGCGCTATGGATAAGAGAAAAATATGTATTATTGATTTTGGGGTGAACTGTCCATTACAATATTTCAAAAAACAATTAGTACCAATCTCCCAGTGTAGCTTGTACTGGATTAAGCTACTGTCTAATGATTGATTTTTTACTATCCCTGTATGAGAATCAGTCAGAGAATATATGGAAACCATTTGGCTCCATTCAGCCACTTTGTCTCCAACACGTCAGGTCAGTTGAGGACTATTGAGAATTGAAAACCCTATTTAGTTTTTTCCCCCACTTTTGTATGCACAAGTAGTTTTCCTGAGCATAAAAGAGAACTGTACAGTGTAGATGTGGACTTATTTGGCTGATATCAGTATTTTACAAAACTCTGTTGGTAAGTCTTTGGGTCTGCACCTCTGGTTGGAACAATGTCGTACTCGGAGGTATCTGAAGAAGTCATTCTGCTCCGGGCCATGCTTGTCCTGCAGAGTTTCAAAACTTCATACTGCACTTTTGTGTGTAAATGAGGGATGGGTTGTAAGTCCTTTCCTTATCCAGGATCCAAATGCTTTATCTCTGTTGGGAAAAAAAGTTCTGTATCATAGGCACACCATCTGAAAAGTTTTAACATGTTGTGGATTCCACATGACTTAACAACCTTCTGCCATATTTTTTGACTTGAGATTTATCCAGGTTTTTTTTTATCTCTTCCAGTTGGGCTGCAAGTCCTCTATCAGTAATTGTGGCCTGTAGAGGAAAATGAATTATCATTTCAAATTCTGATTCCTACCATTTGGGTTCATACTCCCAATTGCATTGACTTAGCAAAGTCAGCAGTGAGTGTAGAAATAGTTTCTTAGGAATCAAAGTGCCATTCCTCCTCTGTCTTTTCCTAATTGAACAGCTCTAAATTGGATTTTTGTTTTCTTTCCTTGCCAGATAATTTAGTTATTCCCACATCCATCAAACACTTATTGAAAGGCAATTGACCTTTTTATTGTATTTTCTGCCTTATCGCAAAAGGACAGAAACAGTCTGAGCAGCATTGTTAAAATCTGTTCAATATTTATTGAAGTCGAACAGAGGGATTTGACATCTTTTAGTAATATATCAAAAGGAAATCAATGAGCATATTGAACTGACCTGACCACACTGTAGGAAGCAGAGTCTCATTGTCTTCAGCATGTTGCCATGTTCTGCCTGCCTGTGAAAGAAATCTGTTATTCATCCCATCTGCTTTTGAGTTCACTTTTTTACTTTTCTAGGGCTTCATGACTTTTACCAGAATAATGTGGCACATGTGGCACACTTTGAAAGGTATCATAGAGGGTTTTAGCTTCTTGCCAGACAATTTCATCTTGCCTCTTAGATAATAAAAACCCACACACACCTTGGTGCATGCACGCAATTTAATTAGCGCTAGATGAAACCTTGAATTCAACATTAGCTCTGTCTCAAACTGCCTTTTTGAACACAAGGACATGAAATGGTAATGTAAAGTTTCTATGAAATGAATAACCTAATTTTCTGTCCATAACCTTGAAGAATGTATTTTGATGAAACACCTACTGAACTCATTGATAACATATAATTACAGTCTTCAAATTATGCAGCACAGCTCTACTCTGTCCCAACTGTCTGTCCAGCTCTTTATAGAGTTTGAGAGAAACAACCGAGATGAAAAACATCCTGTTGTATTTTAATGATGCAATGTGTGATTTGGGAACCCTGCAGTGGAATTTAATACACTCCAACTGGCAAACATTTTTGATTTAGATGACTCTGTTTGTGCCTTATCTAGTTTTCTTTGACTTCTTGCTGGTGTTTATGGGCTCAGTGTTTGGAAATCATGCATTCAGACTTTATTTGGATTTTGCATTTCACTTTGTGTCTGCTTTTATCTAATACAACTGCTGTCTTTTCCTTCTCTCTTGTCAGAAGGCTTGTCTTTGATGTCTCAGTGAAGAAACTCTGGCTGTGACCCTCTGCTGGGGCCATTGCTTTTTGTAAGCAAGCTAATATTTGCTAATTAGCACCAAATGCAAATTACAACTGAGGCTGATGTAAATGTCATTACTGCAGTGGCCATATTACAATTTAGACCTGATGATGGCAGCTTGATGGCTAATAACACTAACCAATGACAGAGAATTGCATTGTTGCATAGTTACAAATATGTTTTCTCTCCCAGAGATGAATGTAGTGAAAATGTAACCAGTGTGGGTCAAACTAAACACCCTCTTAAACAAAGAATAGCTGAACATAAGTCTGCCACTTCCACTAAACATATGGACTATTCAATCACACGACAATGTTTAATGTAATTACAGCTCCCCTGCTTCCGGATTGAGAAGATTAGACCATCCCCGAGTGGTGATACACAGGATTTAACAGGGTACTTAGTCTGAATGATTTTTATATATAGCCCCATTATAAACATTTCTTTAGTTGTTGTTTTCTCATCATGTCATATGGCTGGATGTAAGCTATTCACCATTGTTATCAACATACTAACAGTGGGCGTTGACACCGTTGTCTTTAATAACATCCAAAACACAATATTCACTCTCCGTTGAGATGGGGCATACTATTAAAATACTAATGCACTGCAAAAAAAAGAAAAGTTGGGTGAACTCAAAATTTCAAGGCAACAAACTTCAAAAAAAATGTTAAGTTGGACAATTAAACTAAATATTTTAAGTTTTGTTTTTGAGTTTGCTCAACTCTGAATTTCTCTGGCACGATTGTCACGCTGCTATGAATGTCAGCTAATGTTGTGACCACAATTTTGAGTTAGCATTGATACGCTAATGGCTACTCTTGTAGCTGTAACAAGCAGCGCGGCTAGCATCAGTTAGCCGCTAGCTTTTGCTGATGACCGAATTTCACCGCTTTCCTGCATTTCACAACAAAGAAATAAGAGCAGAACTATTGTCCCTTGCTGTGAACCCCAACTTAAAGATATAAGTAACAACAACTCACCAACTTGTTTTTGAGCATACAACTGATTTCCTTTGTTGTGCTAACTTACATTATTGCCCTAAATGTCAGTAATTTTTATTTCCAAGTTTTACCAACTTAAATCACTGTTTTAGGCCAAAAAATACAAGTCGGCTTTTTTGCAGTGTGATTAAAAATACAGAAGTGGCCAAAATACTCGGAGCAACGTATGAGACTGCAGCAACACCAAGTTTAAGTCATGTCAATGTACAAGAAGTAGTGCTGATAAGAAGGCTAGAATAACATCTTCTATGCTTAAGGTTAAAAAAAAGCCCCAAGAGTAGCAAAAAAGAAGGCGATGAAGCCGAGACAAAGTCAATAAATTCAACAGAGATAGCAAAAATTAATGGCAGACACCAGTAACTTCTCTGGTAGAAGACGGACGAGACAACTTGTCCTCTGAGGGAAGCTTCATTGCTGAAACCCCAGAAACGGTCTCCTGGAGGTAGAAATGTCCACAGGGTCCTCAGAAATGTCGGTTCAGATGAAGAATGCAGGCTGCTTCAGTCGGAAATAATAAAGACTGTGCAGTATCTAAAATTGTGAATACAATAATGGAAGAATACAAATTGGAGGAGACACATGCAACACAAAAAAAGAGACGGAGAGAGAACACCGGCCAGGAGAGAGTCATGCAGAGTCAGAAGGTTGTGGAATCAGTTCAAGGCCTTTTTTTCCACAAATTTGATAAGGAAACAATCCTGAAATTTTTTTTGTGAAAATTTCTTTTTAAATCTTAACTGCAAAGCATCATTTGAGTTGCTAGACGAGGCTGATGAAGGCCGAGTGGACAACATAATTACAGTAGAGGGGAAGGAAGAAGAGAGGGCACAGATGATTAATGCTTCTACAGAAATAAAATGGTATCATTGAAAAACAGCAAACTGATATCATTGATGGTCATCTGAAAATAAAATCAAAACAAAGCGATAAAGAGAGAACTTGAAAATAGCCACATGCTGACGCGGCTCTCCCATGAAACAAGTCCATATGACAAAAACAAGGACGTGGTCAGTTACGTCATGAGGCAGATGGCCAAAGACCTGGCAGCATTTACAGAGCCCCCTCAGAAATGGAAAGGGACACTTTGACACTCAAAGTGTTTGAAGCTGCTCGGGTTCGGTCAGAGAACCGCCAGCTGCCAGTGGAGCATCCAAAAATACAATCATGGAAAAAGTTATTAGACCACCCTTGTTTCTTCAATTTCTTGTTCATTTTAATACCTGATACAACTAAAGGTACATTTGTTTGGACAAATATAATGATAACAAAAATAGCTCATAAGGTTTAATGGTTTTCTTGATGATAACCAAAATCATTATCAAGAAAACCATGGAAAATGTCTAGATATCAGCTCTTAAATTAAACTTTTTTGAGCTATTTTTGTTTGTTATCACCATATTTGTCAAAACAAATGTACCTTTAGTTGTACCAGGCATTAAAATGAACAATAAATTGAAGAAAACAAGGGTGGTCTAACAATTTTTTCCATGACAGGTGAATAGGGTTTTTTTTTAACTTATAGATATCACCCTGGAACTTCTCCAATTTGTTATTTAATTTTTTTTTTTAATTACAAGTTTTTTGAAATGTCATGTTTAGATGTGCAAATGAGGTGTGTACTCATTAAATATGTTCTAATTTGCATATATTTCCAGGATGTACATTTATTTTGTTAATTTATTTTGTTAATATATATTAAAGTTTTTTTTAACAGAAGAAAATTGCGATATCTCCTTTTATAACTTTAATAAATTAGAAAATACTGTCAAAAGACAAAATACATTTTTGTCATGTTTTTAGGAACGAAATATTCTATAAATCAGGTATATACATATATAAACAAACCCCTCTAAAAAAAACCCCTCCAGAATATAGTTAGACATAAAACTGGTGTATGTAAGTGTAGCTGAAGATTTCATACATTCTTAATGGAAATTACTATTTGAAGGCAAAATATTGAATCAAATAGATTTTAACAACAACAAAGAAAATGTAAATGAATTTATGAGACATCTTGTAAAATACACACCAACATGTTTGTTTTGAATTTTAAAAAATTGCTCAAAACCTCAAAATTGACCAGTGCAGGAAAAAACACCTTTAGTGTATCTCCTTAAACTGCTTACAGAGCTGGTTAAGTCATTACACATGATCCACTAACGCATATTTCCAGTACTGAAATGAACCAGACACAGATGCTCACGGAAGTGACGAGTGGCTGTGCTTTTGCTGCAGTCCAAAAGGCAGCCATTATGAGATTACGGCCAACGCAGCGGTCAAGGACTTGTGCAAGGAGATAGGCAGCATGGGGTCGGTGAACATGAGCCTGCTTTCAGAACATCCATTAATTTATTAACAATTAAAAACAATAAAAGACTGAAGAGTCACCTAGGTACCTCGGTACACTGTAATACATTATTCTGTAGTCCTTTCATTTTACTTAATATGTTTGATAAAATCTGCATTTCGTTGCTTTGTACTTGTGACATGTGCAATGACAATAAAGTTGAATCTTATCTAATCTAATCTAATCTAAAAATGTATAAAATATAAATGCGTCTTTGATTTTGAGGCAGTTGTTTAAGTAACTTTAATATAAAAATGTTTGAGATAGAATCTACTTATTTTGATCACATTAAATATAATCTTTATATGTATGTAATTCTAAATCAAGAGCATTTTGAATAAATACAACAAAATAGAATTTGTCCATTTTTAATTGACAGGCACTTCCTGTTAAGTTGCAATCTGTTGCCTTAATTTTATTGAGTAGATATTGTCTTTTTTTTTTACAGTGTATTTGCTGGACATCAACGCAGCTGCATCATGTTTTCTTGACACCAGTACGACATGTGATCTCAAGTTCAAATCCAAATTCTGGTAGTCAAACTATAACAAACACCTACAACATAAGCTGTTGGTTGATATAGCAGCCAGTCCTGTAAAGTGTCCTTGAACAACAGTCTAAAAAAAAAACCTCCATCTCACTCACTCTAAATCCTGCTGCATGGGAACATGAGCTAAATACCTCACATATAACTGTAAGCTGTTTTGGTGATGATCCGCTGCAGAGTATCACGTATCTTAGGATTACTTCTCAAGTCATAAAAGCACAGCTCATTTTGTGGAGCATGTCACTAGTGTCCACTCCACCCAACAACAGGAAGCTGAATGATGGCTCTTCTCGCTCCATTTAATAAAGATGCTGCCAGTGTGCGGTTCATTGTAGAATAATTACACTGCAGCTCTATCTTGTTGTGTCTCCGTTGTTCTTCCTCGACCTGTGGTTAAACAGCACCATCTAATTCAGCGGATGATGTTATTTAACTTGTCATCAGCATCGCCTAGTCGAGTAATAACTTGTAGTGCTCCTGCTTGTCATCAGCACAATGTCATTAACAATAATTACAAGTCAACCAACATGATGAACGCTTATTGGAAGAGAGACACCCGAGCCGGAAATGATTTCTTTCTCCAAATCATAACATGTTTCCCTGACAGCCTGGCAGGATGGGAAATATTCCTCCACTACAGAACGCTCAGTTGATATTCATTAATTAAGGTATTTGCTTCCTTGACAGGCTCGCACCTGTGCTTGTGATTGATGTGTTGTATGATGTGAGGCATTTCTTCTTAGCAGATATTGATTGTCTTTTGATTGGTGGCTTCTGCTTAAGCTGAATCTGTGTTGTTTGTAATTCTGAAGCAGCACTGTAGGGTGACGTTGCCCTTGAGGGCTGAGTGGGGCACAGCCTCCCTTGTCCCTAATCCTGAGATGTGCGAGGAATTACAAAACTTTAAATGCCCTCAACAGAACCGCAAGCATTGTGTGATGCCGCTGGGGCGCTGCTCGCCCCTGCAGAGTGCAAACATAGTGACAGAGGTTCAACCTGTATTTAAAGTGACAGTGTTTTGTTTGGAGTGGAAAGCAGTTTGGACTGAATCATGTAGTCGCGGCAGGGCTCAAGGGCAATAGAGTGGAGGTGTATAGAAGCCAAACTGGTGCACATTACTCCTCAGTCATATACATCATGACATTAACTGCTGACAGTCTTATTAAGCAAAGATAAAGATGATAGATTATTGACCAGGAAGTCATATTAGAAGCCAAATGATGTGTTTTCTGGAATTAAGCTCCAAATTAACAGGCATTTCCATGGATTTAAGTATGTATTAATATGTTAAGTGGTTCTTAATACAGTTTAAGCATTTTGTAACTTTTCCTTTAAAGCTTTGCTGTTGGTGTTTCATCAGTTAATTACATATTTGCTCATATTCAGGTTCTTATACTTGGGTTTTTGGGTTTCTGCTAGAACATGTTTACATGCTTTAAAATGCAGAAACACATTTTTTTTCTATGCTGTCTGTTTTAATATATCTGTATTAACCCTCTGTCTGAAATGTTCCAGTAGCTTCTGTCTCTTTAAAACCTCCTCCAGAAGAAGCTCAGTCTGCTTTGAGTGTTTTCAGGTCTTCCCCACCTGCATTCTTGACTTCTCTGCACTGTCATTGCAGCCGGGAAATGACTGTACCAACACAGTAGATAGATAGATAGATAGATAGATAGATAGATAGATAGATAGATAGATAGATCATAGTATAGTTGTGACATCACAACCTTACAGAAGTCCAGATAACTCATAACTCATATAAAGAAGGTAAAGTTTCTGAATACAGACTGTGTGTATTTCTCTGTGGATGTAGCATTTTTATAAATTCAGTTTTTTTGTATAATCTTTTATATAATCTGCTTTATAATAAATACAAAAACACATGGAAATCCCACTTTTTACAATACTTTACGACTTTAAAAAACAGTTTAACAAAGTTCTAACCATGTTAAATGACATGAATACAAGACAACTCCTTATTCCATACAGTTTGTTATAAAACATTAATAGTTTATAAATGTAAATTATTCATAGGAAAGTTTAAAAATTGTTAAGTTAAAAATACATAAAAATTAAAAATTGCATCCATGTCTTCCACTATAATAAAAACTCAACATATATAACAACTTAAAGCTCCTATATGTGCTTGTGTCATCATCATACTTATGTGAACTGCATATTGGACCATGATTGATTGGTAGACTGATAATGATGTCCCCAAATTCTGTTTATAAATCCTTTCTATAGACAGATGAATCTAAAGAAAGTTTTCTCCAGTGAACTGCCAAACTTCATTGAGCACAGTGAGGCTTATAAAGTGAAGTGAGTGAAGTAACAATAAGTGCAGGGGTGCTTTAAAATATCATTATATTTGCTTACAACCACACCACAGAGTGCTATACATTTACATGTTGTTTATATTCTGCTTTTAAATGAATAGGGGTTCATAGAAAAGTCTTACCCAATTATTTTGCAACTAATTTATGTCAGTTGAATAAAAGCAAATGAGACATTCATTGGAGTACCTTCATTATGCCTGAGTACACACTGTATAAATGCCATGCAGTGTGTTGAAAACACACTTATGTCCCTCCATATGTCCAGACACTTCACCTTTTGTTCCCACTCGCAGTATTGATGTGGATTTAGAAGTGTAGTGTGTTGTTGCTTCATTGTGTTGCTTGTTTTGAAATGTTAAACTGTTTGGAAGAAAGGAGCACACAGAAACCCGCTGCGGCAGCTGCATCTGCGATTTGCTCTCCCACACTATCCTGCTCAATTGACCGTGAGACTACTGTGAGTCGGTGAAAATGAGAATGACATCCTAAAATACGAGAACATTTTTTTTCACAAACGGCACAGAAGCCACAGAGTCTGTGGCCTGCTGATGCAATACTTACGCTTAAACTTTCTACCTCTTCCTCTAAAAGTGATTTTATGTGCTCTCCCAATTATTACTTTTTTTTTTTTTTTTACCACTTTCTATGATGTCCCTTTTCTCTTCAGCATTTGCAGAGATTACCCTAAACTATGTGTTTGAACTGAGCATGGGAACCGAATGAGGGCTTTAGCTGTGTAAACAGCCAGGCGTTTTGTACGGCGCAATAGCAGGAAATACTTAATTAGGATTATGGGATTTGTCTTTGCACCTTCAGATTCCTGAGAAGGAGGCTGGGAGATGTCAGAGGGATATAAGTTTGGTCTCATTTAATCAGGGAGTGCGGCCTGCACAGCCCTGACCCCTGCAGTAATTTATTACCGCTCAAACACAAACAGAAGCTCTTTCACCGTGCCTGCCGTCGCCCTGTCATTGGTGATAGAGAGAATCAGCTGGCTGAATATAATGAAACCAGTTATTTCCCTGTCAACTCTGAATACTTTTCCTTTTTTTCCCCTCTCTCTCTCTCTCTTTTCCTGCCACAGATATTGCCATGGCAACTGTGGATCCTGTATGGAGTAGCTGTTGAGGATGTAAAATAGTTCCCGTGGAAAAATAATCTTGCAAATCCCCAAAACAAGAGCAGAAAGGGAGGCAGATGCAGTTTTAGGAAGAGAGGTGTGGGTACGGTTGGGGAATTTAGCATTTATGGGATTATTCACACAAGTCCGAACAACTGACGTACAAACACATTTCTTCACATAACAGCGCTCCACCTGCCATTGAAGCAGCTCTATGTTCCCCTTATCTCTTTTTTTTCTCCGTGGTCAATAGATGTACGCTGTGATTGGCAACTGTATAGATCGAGCGCTGTGTTCTAGTTGCAGTTCGTCTTTGCCTGCCACCCAATTCGACGGCTGTCACCCGGCAGTGGCACAAATCCCACAGGCCATTATGAGGCTGGTTTAATCCCCACAACAGCAGCAACAGAAGCCTTTCAAGAAGGGTTTCGGAGCATGATACCCTGTCTGTCACATGCATCCGTGGGCTTCAGGCAAGGCTACGGTGCATTGTTGTCATCCCACTCCATCACTTATGTCTCATCTTATCCCCCAAGCAACTAAGACAAATGTACTGGATGTCCTCCTGCTGAAAATCAATCACATGTTGTGTGTAATCTTCTGCCAGGCTTTGTCTTTCTGCTGTTGATACTCAGATGTAGCCTTGACTGTTTCACTCAATGACCTGTCTTTTTAATGACGTCTTGATTTGCAGGTCAGGATGGATTTATAACATAACTGCCGTTTTGGTCCTTTAATTTACCCTGTAAGTTAGTTGTTTGTTTGTGATTTAAAGGTAATTACTGGTTGAGATGAAGTCCTGATCTCTTGTGGATACTCCATCTCCTAAACTCTCAACTCCTCTCAAAATTTCCTGGCCCATGCCCAAGTTATCATGTGGATTTTAGTGTGTTTTCTCTTTTATACAAAAGTTTGACATTATGAGAAATACAGAATTAGATGGGAAGATCAATAGTACTCTCAAGAAAGTTTATAAAGCACTCGCCCACTGGAGACCACTAACTCCCCCTAAAACAACAAGCTATTCCATTTGTGCTTTGCGTGTATAGATTAAACAAACAGGATAAAACATGCTCATATTTGAAGTTCAATGGTACTGATAGGCATTACTGATGAACTGTCTTCAGGCTAAACTAAGCAGATCAACTACTCTCGTGCCATAATTTGCATACAGATATAAAATTTAAATAAATCTTCTCATCTAACTCTCAGCAGGAAGCAAATAAGTGTACTTCCTAAAATGTCAACTAATTTCTTCATTGCTTCAAATTGCTGGTTGTAATGTAAAGTTAATAATTATTATTATTATATTATACCCGCCTCTTTTCTGAGCTCTACCAGTCCCCATAGGTTGTGCAGGATGAGCAGCTTATTACGATCTATATTTACGTTTATTGTAATGGTGACCTCTTGAAGCTATAGAAATTATAATGGGAACAAAGGGGGAGTCAGGGGATGTAGTATAAAAAGGTCACAAAGTCTGTATAGGTTGGATTGACGGCTCTAAACACACAAAACTTTGACCCAGGAGATGTTGTCCCATGTGAAACTAAAAAGTCAACATTGACTTATTGCTATGTAACTACATAGCCAAAATAAATATGTAACTAAAGTAAGTATGTCACGCTTTATATCACAAGCGTAACCACATTACATACTTTTTTAATGAAGTTGAATAGTGACACACAAACTTATTTTAACCCAAACCATGATCTTTTCTTAAACCTAAACAAGCAGTATTGTGACCTAAAACATAACCAGACTGAGTCTTTTACAACCTTAATCACAAATTGGTTTTCCAGCCCGCAACTTTGCTTTTGCTGATCACACTCAAAAACAGCATTGCTTCCATGCTGGATCTATACAGTAGTCATGAAGTTTTGTAGCTTCACCTAGATATGGGTTAAAGACAACATTTGTGCAGTCCCAAAACATGACATGAAGTTCATGCATTATAGTTTAATCTCAATGTTTTTGGCCTAAAACAGTGATTTAAGTTGGTAATTGATGCTAGCGACACTGCTTGTTACAGCTACAAGAGTAGCCATTAGCGTATCAATGCTAACTCAAAATTGTGTTTGCAACATTAGCTGACATTTCATAGCAGCGTTACAATCGTGCCAATTCAGCACATTGCAGAAGTTAGCAGAAGTAAGGATTAAAAGTTATTACAATGTAAAATTATAAGTTAGTACAACTTACAGTTGAGTTGACAAAAATCTGAATTCAGAGTTGAATAAACTCAAAAACAAAACTTAAAATATTTAGTTTAATTGTCCAACTTAAAATTTTAGCGACGTTTGTTGCCTTGGAATTTTGAGTTCACCCAACTTTTCTTTTTTTGCAGTGTAGTCTTGTGGCTGTGTTTTTTTCTCTACTGCCCTTAGTCATATGCTGGCTTCCTAAACTGGCACTCTGTAATCAGACCCCCCTGGCTTTAGTGGTACATCAGACACCAGCTGTGTGTCAGTAAGACTCAGGACAAATATACTGGCCATCTTCTCGCTACAGACCACACCTGTAGTTTGTATTTTCTGGAGCACACATCCAGTTTATGACCTCCAGTTTCTCCTGATGCTGTTTTTATGGGCCCGTTGCTTTTAATTCAGTACTACAAGTACTGTTATCTATAATGTTTGTCGAATCTCACACATACTTTTTTTTGCTGGCTTATCATATTTATAATTCATGATGAGCTTGCCTCTGTTCCTTTAAGTCTGGAGGTGGCAGGTTTCTCCGGGCACAGTGATTGATGGGATGCTTGTGACCTACAATAGACAGACCCACAATTAAAGAGCACCTTATCTCCCAGCTGTGAATCTCAAAGATAAATGCTGATAGCACCCTCCCCTTTGATGTTCAATCATGCACTCCACGCCTTGGTCTCAGCTTGTGTCCTCAGAATGACTGATGTGCATTTGAATATTTCTTTCTTGCAGGTAAACATTAACATTCAGTTCACTTATTCATTCACCCCTCCTCACTCTAGATTCAATATAGCTTTCCTGTTTCACACAGACATTCTCAGAGAAAACCAGCATCTAATTTAAGTGTGTTTATTTTCATGCTGTGCAACAGTAGGACTAATGCACTGAACATCCCTTTACTTTAGAATAATTCACCATATGATATGGGAAATAGACAATGTTTTTCTTCTCTTTGTTTTTAAAAAAAATCCCTTTTTGCTTATATTTTGGTTAAGGTTTTTCTGTATGGAATAATATTTTCCTGTCCATGTGTTTCCAAAGTGGTGCTTTTATAGTATATTTGTAGGTGTTGGCAGACTTTGATAAGTTATAAGAGTGTATGAGAGAGAGAGATTGATGGGGGGTCGTGCTCAGAGCAGACAGTTGTTGGTGAATGAAGCAGAGAATAAATTAACAATAAAATTGCCGAGTAGTCAAGGTTTCAGTTTGTCCATGAGTAAACGCTGCAGCTTCTCAGGACCCAAGTAAAAGCTTTTGTGTCTTGCTCGTCAACTACAGGCGTGTTCGTAAATTGTTACTGTCAGGGGTTATAACTGAGGTCTGGTCTGCTAACCCCTTGTAGACGATTGTCGTTCATCACATACTGTACACATGGAGCAGCAATGATTGTATAGAAACATATGTTGTTATTCAATTCAAAAATCCTGTTTCAGTAATAGCAGCATCAAAAAAATAATCCACATTCCTGAGACTGGAAAATTTGTTAAATTACTATTATGCCCAATTATGCCCTAATGTTGCTACTTTGCATCATACCTAATCTACTGTATGTGCTATATTGAAATGAACAATATCCACTTAATTAAGCATCTGCTTGCGCAAGAATAATTATAAAAAAAAAAAAAAAGTAAATAAATTCAACCAGTAAGAGGTTTAACAAAGTGCAAACCATTGCCTGTTCACTGTGTGTTGGCGACTGAACCAGTACAACACTAAACACTTAAGATGAGTGAACTGAAACAACAAGTTGGTAAAAATAGCACCAATATATAAATAATGATAATAATAATAATAATAAAAGTAGTAATTATCTGAGTGAAACAAAGCGTAACCATGTCATATGATATGCTTTTGTGCACTTTAATAACACATTACTGGGATCACTACAGAAAACAGTAATTATCCAGGAATTCGCGACACTATCCCTGACTATCTATCTGTAACACTTTGGCCCCAATTAAGCACACAGACCGCAATCCAGCTATATACTGGGTTTCAACCTAGCCTTGTTTAACTCGGCTCTGTCCCAAATATCTTCTTCTGGACTTCAAAACAACTTATTTTTCATCTGTGTCCAGTGGGACGTCAGCCTTTGACCATTGCTTGCCTTTTGTTCTGGTCCCGGGATACATGTTGGGACTCAACCCATAAAAGATAAAAGATTCATCTCTGCCAGCTCACTTGTTTTGTCCTGCACCAGATTTTCTTTTTTCCTGGGTGTAGTCCATCTTATATTTACAACTTCCCAAATGGACTCTGGGGCATTCTTAGTTCACTTGATCCCTCTATATCTATCTGATGACATCATTCATACAATCCAGTTGACAGTTATTGAGAATTTGAAAGAAAGAGCCCACTGCTGTTGTCTGATTCCAGCTGAGACCACTTAAAGAGGAAACTGTCAATGATGAATTAGAGTGATAATAAAACAGCTTTATTAGTGTGACAGTGCCATATGATCTGAAGCTTTTCTATACTGTTACAATGCACAGTGTGAAATGCTTTCATGCTCTATGCTCAGCACTGCTTAATTATGTACATACTGTGAGAATTTGATCAATGCTCCGTCTTTCATTCTTGATTCCTTTTTGTTTCTCCCTCGGCTTATTATCTATTTTTAAATCTCATCACTCAGTCTTTACCATACGAGCAGCAACATGTACTACAGTCAATCAGAGGATGACATTTTTCTCATCTCTCCTCCGTCTGAAGCAAAAATAACTGCGCAGTCACAGTTGGCTTTTAACATTTCGAGTGCACCGATGTTGAAGAAATTAACTTTTTGTGTAATTAACTGTTATAAATATGTGTTTCACACTGTAAGTACAGGTGCAAACTGTCAGAGAGGCACACAGAGCAGCTGTCACTGACCACTGCCACATTATCTCCCAGCTGGGACGACAAATTCCAACAATCATCAAGACTCCTTTTTTCTTTTTTTTTTAATTTAGATTTGGTGCTGTTTTCACCTTGAGCTTTATTTCCTTTTCCACACTCATTTTGACTATAACAAATGTTGATGCCTGGGCCCTGAACCTTGTCATTTGGTGTCCATTTATTTCCTTTGAGGGAAGCAGCAAGCCCACTGACATTCAATCACATTATTTTGGCACAATGATTCCCTGCCTCCACCTGTGACCTGAACCACACATAACACAGTGCATGACAAGTGCTGTGCAAATCGAACCACCAGGACACATATACGCTGATTCCTAACTGAATCTCATGATGAGACGCTGACCGGCAGCAGAGATGATCACAAGCACATCAAAAGACAAAGCAAGGGTTGCACTTTTACCCCCTTCTGCAATATTCTAATTCAATTTCTCCCACGTTATCTGCACAGTGATGCTACACCTCTTGGATGCAACTGCCGGCCTGTTATTGCGAGAGTGTGATAGAGACTAGGCTCATAGCAGCCATAACCGGCTTTTGTAAGGGCATGATTGCCTGTAGGTAAGTGATTTAGAGAAAATCAGGTTGATGCTCTCCAAACCCTCTGCCAGAGAGGCACGGGCCAAGGCCAAGCAGTTGTAAATTTTCTCAAAGTGTCAGCATTTTCCACATCGCTTACCTTAGGCCCGACTGAAATAAATTCTCACACAATTCTCAGAGCTGAAATTGGTCATTCCTTGTGCATCTTCTCACTCCAGGACCTTCAGAAATTGTCTGAGGGCGCTGTTTGGAGGCTTGTCTCACTGTATTTGGTGTGGCACCTGATCCATATACACAGTAAAGAGAAATTTCTGAATCTTTCACCCAGTTTACAAGGAATTGGTCATGGTGCACAGGGCTCATTTGACATGGTCTGTGCACAAATAGGAGGCATATCTGATACGTTCAGGCTCACTGCAACTGGACTCCTAGCCTATATATGGGCATCAGTGTACACTGGATATCAGTGTAAACTCTGCACATGCTGTTGACATCTTCTAGCAAATCATCCTTAGTGCACATGCATCATTATTCACATCCCATTTACTGTTGTATAACGTGGGATCATTTAAATGACAGATTATGACCTTGTTGAGACCAACACAAAGATAATTGTTATAGTGACTGATGAAGAATATCTGTTTAATTATTATGTCTTACACAATCTGTCAAATACTCTCTTAAAAAAATAGGAAACGATGCAGGTATAGAGAAACAGACACTTAATTAGAAATACTGTTCTTGAAAAGGATGTCCTTTGTACTGTACATGTGATGGAGTTTTAAGGGAAACTGAATTTTTCTTTAGATGAGCTGACTATTAAGTACAAGGTATGTACTGACTGACAACTTAAGAGCTCTAAGACTTGGAAAATTTTTATAAGGATGTTGTATGAAAAAAAACCTTTAATTTAACTCTTTTCTCTTCAGAACAAGGACCCTGCCCCCTTGTGCCTCCGATTTATTCTGATTTGAAAAGGAAATATTAACATGCTCTATGGTTGATTTTTTAGGAAGACCATGCAGAGAGCATCACAGGTTAAGAGCGGGGTTGAGAATTAGCTTCTGTGTAGGTTTTCAGTGCTGATTAGATTCTGACGTGTGCCCTTTAACAGTTACATCTGCACCAACACCATCCATGACATAAAGGCCAACGACCTCAGACTTTAAATCACTCTTTACACAAATCAGTAGGGAGAAGATGACATTATTAGTCTTTACATTGACTGACAAGATTGAGCGCTGGATTGTCTGTATGGTCTTACATAATCAAAATGTCAAAGGGGACCAGCTAAAGAGTCAGATATTTCCCTTCAGAGACGGTGCATATTGGACTTACATTTATCTGGTGGCCAGAGATATGACTGGGAATGAATGTTAATGCTGCTCTGTAACTGCTGGATGTAAAAAATAAGAAATTAACTAACAAGTTTGCTGTATAAATATAAAAGGCAATTTCATTTCAACATCAATCTTGTGGTGACTTAATCACTTAATTCTGCTGCCCTTAAGTGGTAAAAGAAAAAAGTTGTTGCAGGTAAAACAATAATAGAGCATAAAACCTTTCTTCACACATATAATTTGAGTGTCATTCAAATTTTAAGTGAAGAGAGAGTTCAACTAATCTTATACCACTGTGTTGGAAAAATTACAGACCTGTGCAGAGAACTATTAGTTGAAGTAGCCAGCAGGAACAGCTAGCTAAACTATTCAGTAAACTGATATTGTTTTTTGTTTTTTGAGGTGGAATCTTTTTTTTAAAACATGTTTTTCTTCTTCCTCCATTCACATCAGTACATTGCGTAGCTTCTCTTCCGATACTCCTGCCTTCTTCTCCAAACTGGGAGTGTGCCGGCCATCATTGACGGTAGAGAATACAGTGACTACGACCAAGTACCTCATGCAACCCAGCTTTGAAAAAATATGAACTATCCCTTTATGGTGATGGTCAATATTTCCCAGTGCATCCTTAAAAAAATGGAGAAAAAAAAGTATTTTACGTTAATATTGGAAGAATGCTTGCAAGTACCTGCTGTAACAATGCCTTGCCTATTCAATACATTTTCAGGCTCAGGCAGCTGCTATATCACCATTTTGTATAATTAGCAGATATATTTTTGTCATTTTCCCCAGTGTTTTTAAAATTTTTTTTTTACAAACCTGTTAGTTTTCTTGCTTGTTTTTGTTGCCCTGCCAGTATCATGGAATCTGACACCTGGCTTAGACATTTAGCTTCACCTGTCATCTGCCTCCATGGTAGGTTATGAATCGTTTTCCCTTAGTTTAGCTGCTTGCCAACAGTCAACAAAAAACCCCATCTTGTGCCAAGCAGCTTAAAGGTCCCTTTTATTGTGCAGTGGGAAATTTGATGGCGTAGGTGCAGGTGAAAACCCATAGTGTTTATCGACTGATATGAGTGATACTGATCTGAAAGCAGTTATTTCCTCTCCACCAGGCTGTCATTTGGCTGGCTGAGTGAATCCAGCCCGGGCTTTAGCCTATTCTTTTTCTGCCAGACGGCTGGGTGATTAGTGCCGTGGCAGTCTGCAGTCAGCAGCTCAGTGCTGTTTCCTGATAAAGGGGTCAGACTCAGTCACACACCCACCGCCAACCTACCCTGCCACTTAGTAGTCTGTTTCCTGTCGGCCTGCTCGCCATGAACAACACCAGGTCACTGTCCCACCTTCCTGCCATAAAATCTCTTCTTCCAAAGCCTGACTCTCCATGAGGCAGATCCACTATTACCACTGCCCCTTACTGCAACTGGTGCAAGAAAATCCTCTGATTAATCTTAGTCAACATCAGAGCCAGAGAGCCAACAGTGCAGTCTGCCTGTGGCCAGATTCTCTTCATTGACTGCACAGGGATATGAGAGCAGGAGTTAGTTAATTGGATATTATATTGAACAGAAGTAGTTTAGAGCTGAAGGAGAAAATAACTTTTGTTGGTAACGCTGCAATTGCAGCAGCATGGTTGGGGAGATAAAATGGATGTGATTCTTCCATCAAAGAGCAGGTTTATTGTGTCTAGAATTGTCTTCTAAAGAGGATTGAGATTGGAAAAAGAGATGGGGTGTTCATCTTTTCACAAGATGATTTACTGCACTGATATAGTTTCTAATCAGATTTTACTGGTGTTTTAGAAGCTTTTTAACATCAAATCTCTAAATAAATCCACCCCAAAGTGAAATTCACAGGCAGATGTAGCTAAAAGACCTGTATTAACTCGTTTTCTGCCTCGAAAAATTCACAGTTTGATCCTGGTAAGTTCCTGCCTGAGAAATGCTGCAGTGCAAATATAAGATAAAAGAAAGAGGGGTATCTTTTTTATTTAAAAGGCTACAGCTGAGTAGCATTTCTTAGAATTTGAGCAGTTAAGTTAGGATCTCAGCATTAAATTAATGTTTTTCTTCCTGTATTTCATAACACACAGAGCCACTAACAGTGGGAATCTCAGAATTGTGTAGCCATCCTAAAGGCAAAATATTTATTCTGAACTAACTCATGATGACATCCAGCAACACAGCATAGTCACATGTAGAAAACGAGCAATTACAGCATCCGCAGTGTGCACAAGTCATTGCAGCTCACCTTGAAGGCTCCTGGAGGGTCAGCAGTAGGATGCTTTTAATCTGTTAGTCCTCACATTGTCGTCGCCACGACCTTGCAGACACACCATGAATTTCATTACATGCTTCCTACCTTTGACGCAACAATGACAGTTGCTGTTAGTTCCCCGAAGAAGTATTCTTAAGGCATCGCTCACAAGCCAGGAAATCCATCAAGTTACAGACCCATTTACCAAAAGAAAAATATTACTTTCAGTTCTGCTTTCAGATTCAAGGCTCAGTCAGAATTCAGTCAGATGTAACTCCTTTTCAGAAATCATTTTATTGTTTCATTTTCAATCACACACACACACACACACACACACACACACACACACACACACACACACACACCCAGGCTCAGTTCCATTAGTTTGGCTGACTTTTCAGAGTGCATTGCTAAGCATTATCTTAGACTGCCTCATGGTTGTTGCTAATTGATGCTGCAGTCAGTTCATTATTTCAGTCTCCCATGGCTGCTCAGATATCTGATTCATACATAGACCCTGCGTTTAATCAGAGTAATCACACAGCCTTGCAACCAAACATGAGAGTCTTTCTAAAGCTATCAAATCATGCATGTGTAGGCTATCAGTAATGTGTCAGGTGTATTACCCCCTGACTTACTATTTACCAATTTAAATGCATTATGATTTTTATTAACTACTGTGTAAGAGAATTAATTAAAGACTCAAAAGTGCTTTGAAATGTGTTTGTCAACTTTTAAATGTGGGTGCTGCAAGCAATGGTTTATGAGTCACCAAATGTGCATTATTTTTGGTTGAATGAAAGAAAAATCAGTTGTGCTCACTTTGCTGCTCTGAGGAGGATTGCAAGAATCAGATATGACAAATGACTCTTAGAGCCACATTTGATTTGCTGCTCTTTTCCTCAATATACCAATCGATCAGGGCTAGCATATTGCAAGACAGTACTGCTAGTTCACACATGGTTTGTGATGCTCAATCATAGGTTACAGTGCTACACCCGCCTGCCTCAATAACCAGATATTATCCCATTTGAGCTTTTATTAGCCAACATAAAAATGGAGTACCAAGGTGATTATTCAGAATTATGATGGTAGTGGTGATAAACATTGGCCTTGCCCACTAAAGAGGAACAGTGAGCCCCAGAAACAGTTGCCAATACACAGCTATAAATGAGGGAAATCCCTCAACTGCTGGTATCACACTGAGCATATGCAAAACAACCATTATTTAGTCCTTGTGTGGATAGTTTACTCAGAACATCGATCAGTTATCTAAGGGACATCAAGAATTACCTTTTCTATGGCAGACAGACATAAATGACCTCATTTAAACGCATTATTCTGTGCATGACTCCAACAAATGATGCATTAAAATGCCATGATCAACACGTAATAGACCTTACGCCACTGGCAAAAATTCAGCCAAGAAACAGAGACTGTATGCCTCAGATAAAAAGAGGACAAAAAGAAAGACAATTAGGACGTGAAAAAGAAATTACCGAGCCTATTGATGGGCCTGAATAGCATCCCAGAGGAGGAAGAGGTAAAATGTAACGCTTCAACAAAAGGACATTAACACAGATCCCTTCATTACTTTGAGTATAATGACCCTCCCTCTCCCCCACCCACATTCCATCCATACGACCCAGCAAAAAAAAGATTTTCAGGGGTTTAGTGACAGGGCATATCCTTCAAGTACATCACTGCCCCACCCAGACATCATCAGATCAGGAGTAGAGAGGTGTCATTGTTGATAATTAATCCTTTGACATTTGGGGAGCTTTCAGTCTCTGGAGCAGTACGCACCTTGCTTTCCATATGTCCAGACTCAGCCCAGTTATAACAGATTTACCCAGCAATATATTGAAATGGGTTGCACCGTACACACTGGTTCTTCCCAGTAGCCCAGCTAGAAAGTACGGTGAGGGTGGGCACAAAGAAAATCAGGTGGGCCGAGCCAGACCAAGACCAATCATACTTAATGGATTCTAGAACATACGGGCACCAAGACTTATATTAACAGCATCTTCTTACCACAGATTCGCGAACACACACACACACATGCACACACACACACGCACGCACACACACACACACACACACACACACACACACACACACACACAGCTGACAGAAGCAAAAAATAATAGACAAACCTTGTTTTCTTCAATTTATTGTTCATTTTAATGCCTGGTACAACTTAAGGTACATTTGTTTGGACAAATATAATGATAACAAAACTAGCTCATAGTAGTTTAATTTAACAGACAGACAGACAGATTAGACAGACAGACAGACAGACAGACAGACAGACAGATTAGACAGATAGTGTTGAATGCACAAGCCTTATTTCCACACTAACAGTAGAAAAGCCCTTTAAAAAAATAAGTTTGCATACCGATAGTTGTGCCTGCTCCACCATGCATTAGACCTGTCAGTGAGAAATATGAAAAATAAATTGCATTTTCACCACTATGTGCATCAGCAAGGTTCTCTGACAGATCAGCTGTAATAAGGCACAGCTGTGGCTACTTGTGGTCCATACCACTACTTTATTACGTTTCTGCACTCCATCATTGTGATAAAATCTTTTTTTTTTTTGCCATTTTCATAAAAACTGACTATAATAATAAATATACAAATATGCTCTTTTACTAGGTGTTAATGGTGTATGCTGATTTAGTATGTTTAGTATGATTTGAAATCAGACTGTAGTTTCTAATAACTGAGAAAGGACACACACACACACACACACACACACACATTATAGATTTATGAAGAGCTGGTGCAACCAATCCTGGACACAGTGACCTCAGTGTCCAAGTAATCAATCTACAATCAGCTTTGTCCCAAAGGTAAAGATGGAATCCCAATAAAAAACCTTGAAATTATTCTTAAAGTTCTGCTTCTTCATTTTAATAAAGCACTGGAATTTAAGTTCAAGTCCATAATTTGCTTTTGGCTGCCAAGGTCCTTCAATATTGAAAGCACACAAAGTTTACTTTCTCCAAACACACCGAGTACCATATTGATCACCTTGAAGGCAAATATTAGGGAGACATGAAGCAAAGTTTCTCATTGCAGCGCTCAGTTCATTGAATACGATTACCACGGTCACTTGAAAAGTTATGCAGCAATTAAGCCAAGTCGCATAATGCGAGCTCAATTATAACCGCACAGATAGGTATCCATGTAGAGAAACAGTGAAAATGATTACTCTGCTGTATCTGTTCTTAACATTGGTCACGTTCAGAACAAGCCCTGCTGCTGAGTAATTAACGAATAAGTGAGCTTAATGAGCAGAGGTGAGCACTTCAAATGTGAATCATGCCTTCACATACTAATAATGTGGGAGTTAATTTCAATAATAAAGAGATGTAAGTTCTTGAATCATGCTCCAGTTACGGAGGAGGAGATTTAAAATTTGAATAGAAAGGCAAGACAGGACGCTTTTCAAGCCAATCAAATATTTGAACTAGTTGTATGAATATTTGATCTGTGGAAGTGGAAGTGAGTGATGTGTGGGTGGAAAGGCAGGCAAGGTTTTATTCTATTCATTGTTTCATTTCTTTTAGCAGTTGATTCACTGTCACTGAAAGATGACACAAAGTATAAACTGTCACTGATTTCATGATGGCATACCTTCCTATTCAAGAAATAAAATAAGCAAATATATTTTTCAGAAAATTCTCCCTTTATTAGGTTACGTATTCTGATTTATCTGAGTTTACCTGAGGATCTTTCTAAAGCTGGAACCTTTTTTAAAATATTTTTCTTCTGTGATAAGCCAGCGAACATACCAGGCAGCAGTTAGTCTGCGTCATAATCCTCTCGTACTAACCTTTTTCTCTCTTGCAGAGTCAGCCAAAGCTCAAAATCTTCGATGATAACCTGTTATAGCCTGGACCAAAGTGCTGCGGTGCTGGATGGTTACCTGCACAATGGCTCGTTGATGATGCTCTGAAATTCAAGTGACACCCACAAAAGGGATTTTGGGGTCTTTGAGGCCATTCTTGTTGTTGTTGATAACTGTTTCTTTTATGAAGTAAGTTCATATGTTGTGCGGAGACACAATAACACCAACGGCTAAAAGAAATGATTTTGCCTTTCCGAACACTTCCCTAATAATCTACTCAGAGACTAAGCTCATATTTATCTAGGCTCAACTTTAATGATGGAGGGATGATGGGGAGATAGAGAGAGCGATGGAGAGAGAGAGCAAGGTAGAGGACTGGAGTGCCCCCGTGGTCCCAGACACAGATGGACAAGATGAGAGGGGCACACAAGCACAGCTGAGGCCTTGCAGCGTGGAGCATTATAAGACCAGGAATCAGTGAGCCCGGCTCTGCACTGATGACACTGGCTTTACTGCCACTCAGTCATTCGCAGCTCTCACCAGGATCCCTGGGGACGCGGCTCGCCAAGCACAGTTGCATCAAGATTAAAGGCACTTTTCCCCTCTAAGATCAAAAGTTTGCAAGGCTGTGCCATAAGTGTCTCCAGTGGAGTTATGATGGTACAAAAAAAGTACACAAATGGCCAAAGCCATTAGCAATGTGGAAATGAAACTCAACTCAAAGCATAAAAAATGATGTGCTTTTTCTTTTTAAAGTGAGATTATTACTTCCTCTAAAGATGTTATGTTTTGGGCTTGGTTTGTTTGTCAGCAGGATTATGGAAAAACTACTGGACTGATTTTCATGAAAATTGGTGTAAGGTTGTAGCATGGGCCAAGAAGGAACACATTTGGTTTTAGAGGGGATCAAATCACACTGCAGGTACACAAAATGATTTTCCAATTTAAGTTTACATTGTGAGATAGGGCTTTTGTGCTGCGTTCATGTGGCATTAAAGTAATGAAAAAAATCAGCGAATTTCATGTGAACGCCCCCTCAAGTTGGAACAATAACTCAGACCCTGGAGGGTTTTTTTGTTTCAACTTCTGTTTCATTTCTTGTTTTTAAAATTTAATTTTCACACATAGATTGCTATATGCGAAGATATAGAACAAAAGGATATTGAAGCAAATTGCTGCATTTCTGATTTATTCTTGTTACATAAACCTCTCTGCAGTCAATGAAGTGAAAAGGTTTTATTCTTTTTCTATCACCAGGACTGACTCAGGTGAAAAATCATTCAAACTTAAAAGATAAAAGTTAATGATTTATGTAATGCTCTCTGTCAGTGATTTTAGGTCAGTGTGCTATGTGACAGCGTATGCTTCCCTAGTGAGGATTGTTGCCAGTTTTCTGGTTGAGAAAGATTATTTTGAGAGAAAGTGTTTTGATGGCAATTTTAATGAAAGATTGACTATTTGGCCAAGATGCATGTTTGTATGCATTTCAGTTTTGAAAAAGAAAAATAACTGGTGCTTGTTAGCAACTTAAAAAACTAAGTATCTCCTCCATCTGTTTGGACAGAAGTCTTTTGGCTGGATTTAGAAACAAACTTATCAACTTTGACATGTTGCTGCTCCAAATTACCTTAATTAATCACATTACCTTAAAGGCTTAACATCAGAGCTTTTAATAAAGAGTGTAGTTGATGAGAGATGGATTTGTTTGACCTATTATGACTAACATCCGTTATAAAAATCCCTTAAGCCTCATGCATAAGAATCATGTTTGTCAGAACTTTGGACAGTGACAATGAATTTAATCCCTTAATGGGAAAAGAAGAATAAGCTAAATGTGTCCATTCAGGCATAAACTCTTGTTGGTCTGACTTGCATTCTACAATATATTATATGCTGTGCCCGGTAAGTGTAACCACTAAATGCCCAGAATGGGAAAAAGTAAAAATTGTCAAAAGTTATCTCTGGGGCTTCAGAGTCCCTGTGAGATGAAGCACAAAGCATACTCTACCTGAACTCTACAGAGGACAGAAAGACTAGTAATCTTCCACTGGGGCTTCAGCGGGGAGGAAAAGAAAGCACACAAAAGCATCATCCACTTCTGATCCATTCTGTGAAAGGAGAAGAATGAGAAAAGAAAATGAACACATAGCCTCAACCTTGGCCCCAACAATTGCAGGGAATGGAAAAAGAAGTGGAGAAACAACTTGACAACACTGAAGTGCACTTTTTAGACTCTATATGAAACCCTGAATGTAATGTTAATGGTAAAATAACGAGGAAGTTGATCTTATGCTGCGAAGAGTTTTTTCTTTAGTTTGAACTAGCATTCTCAGAGCATGCAGTGGTACGGGATAGGTTTTAAATTCAAAATAGTCTGTCAAATAAAGAGAATAGTCAGCAAGGAAAAGCCAGAATTGATGTAAAGAGTTGTTCACAACTTTAATCCTTTCCACCTTCACCTCATCAGCCTCCACTCCTGTCAGAGGGAACTTTCAGGTAGGCAACACTGAACAAAGTAACTCCACAGACCAGAGCTGGTTTCCAAGGTAACAGCGAGCAGGCCCCCTTTGGATCGAATAGCTAATTTCCACACCTGTACCCTCACCGTGACTGCAGAGCTATGTATATTTCAACATGCTTTATGACTGCTCGCCCGAGGCGATCACGCCAACAAAGGTGACCACATCGCAGAGGCTGAAATACACAGAGCCACCTCATTAGTAGTATCACACTGACGCCAGTGCTGGCTTCGCCTTTCCTTGGCTCGGCCATCGCTGCCATCTTGCTGTGTTATGTCATCCTGTTCTTGTTCTTCCTTTCCATTTCACACCATAATCCTCAGTGTGACTGTTTTGTGTGCCCCTCATCTCCTGCCTTTCCCTCTTTCCCTCCATCTCCCATTACGATCTGTGATTCAAACTGTCCTCAGGTGGCTCTTTTCATCCCTATCAGTCTGTCAGTTTATCAAGCCTGAGTGCCCTCCCAATCTCTCTGTATATAATTAGTACACTGTCCTACAGGAGTTATCTGACACCAGCTGTTTTCACTTTCAAAGTTTACCAAATTTAAGATGGCGAACTAATTGATTTAATTGGCCACTTAACCTAATTTGACCTATCAGAATTTGATTTGTCCCATTTTTCAAAAGCCCCTTTAACTTCTTTATGATATGAGAGAGCCATGATTACAAAGCAACAATCAAAGTGAGCATTCAGAAAACACTGTCAGGAATTATTTAAGATTTTAACAGTTAATCGGCTTTATTGTCTTGATGGGATTTGATCAGATATGATCAACGTTGTCTTCCATGGTAAGCAACAACCTAACAACTGCACTTTTTGCTTATTGTTGATTGGAAGTATATGGCCCTATATTCCCTTTTTTCAACAAGTAATCCATATGGTCCAAACTATATGACGACATCGTTTTTTTGTTCCTATCCTCAAATACAACCCATGGGAGTGTTTCCAAATCCGGAGCCTCTACCAATGGCAGGAGATCAACAGATTCTCCGATTAAAAGTAACTCTTTTCTTTTCAATATGTATTTTTTTAAATCATTATTTAAAAAGTGAACAAATCCACAGTATCATCCACATCTTTTCAAAATGCACAGAGGTAGTTGTACATGGTGATGACAGCTGTAGCCATGGCAGAAGTAAAAAAAAAAAAAAAATTTGGAACAATGCATAATTTTTCTTTCACGTAAGGACTGAAATTAAAGGCATTATCCTAAACAACAAAGAATGGATTGACTCATACAAAAATAATCTCTCTCAATCATCACTTGAGACGCACTAGAAGAGTGTGTGTTGTCTGTTTCTGCAGACATCCTGCCCTCTGTCTGTACTTTCTCTTTCATTTCATTTTGCAGTGTTTGGGACGTTTCTGGCGTGACCTGGCAGACACTCTTATCAGTATCGTCTCAGTTGGAAACTCTGCTAAATTCTCCTCTCTGGCAGCAAATATTATGCCGCTTAGCTAGCTAGACTGACAGGTTAATTTGATTGAGTCGGGGAAGACGGGCCAACTTTGAATTTTATGCTTCATACCACTTCACTACTTTTACAGAATATTTTACAAAATAATTTGAAAGACTGATATAGAATCTCTTTGACAAATTAGGATTTTACTTACAAAACATGCAAAGAGCTAATAAATATGATGCTTTTATATACATTTAACTAGCCAATGGTACAAACAGTTGAAGCTGAAATTATTGGTGAGTAATTGGCCAATCAACAGAAACAAATCATGGTTTTTCCAATAATTTAAATAAATCTTATAGGACACGCAGTGTGAGGGTGTCACTTTGGGCTGTGGGTAACTGTAATCACAATTTCACTTTTACTTGAGGTATGACAAACAAAACAACCAATTATTTAAGAAAATAATTAGATAAATTATTCATAACGAAGTAAAACATTTGGTGCAGCCTTATACAAAATAAATAAAATAGCTATAGCTGAACCAACTACAACAGCTTTTATGTTAATGCACCAGTGATAATAATCTAATGGCATAATGTTAGTCACACTGTCATTCTTCTGCATTAAGTTAATTTTCCTGATAAAGCCTCAGTTGTGCATTCTGCATGCACAGTTGCACAGTTACTTAGTGGTAATGATAAATGATCTGAATCCGTTCATGTTTATAGTGGTAAGCCACAAGTTCTGGCATTTGTAGACATTTTAAAATGAACATTGTGGAGCTGTTTTGTTTAACTTTCCTCAGGTTGAGTCCCTGTTCTCCGAGGACCAGTTGACAAACAGTCTAATGGCATCGCAGACATTGTAATTTGTGTGCATCCTGATGACTGTTGCCCCAAGCTATTTGCACACTTTCTCAGCAAGCCCTGTGAAGGTCAGCATGGTATCACAGCAGACGATAAAGACAGACTCAATTGCTCGGACAATTGACAGTTGACACACACACACACACACACACACACACACACACAGCCCGCTGCTTGCACTGTCTGTATACAGGAGCTTTCCCATGTTGCTCTCCTCTCATTACAGTGACACAGAGCACATTGTTGGGTTTTCTTTTCCTCTGGGTAAAAAAATGTATTTTCTGTTTCAGAATGTACTAGTTCCTTTTCATTTCTCTGACATGTCGGTAACAAGCTTTTAAGAGTGCAAACCATATTTGTTATCTTGTTGGCTGTTAGCAGCATTGTTGTGACACTGTAAATTGGCTTTTATCATCCTGAATATGGCGAGTCAGTCAAAGTGATATAACAGCCAGATAAATCTCTCTATCCCACATCCTTACGTTTAAACTGATGCATCTGCAGTCATTGAAAATAAAAGAGAGTGCCTCGATAATGTTCTTCAGAAAAAGGCTGCTAACACTCTTTAGTACTTATTAATCATATGCTTATAGTTAGGACAGCATTTCTTGACATTTCTCTGTTAGGATTGACACCAAGGGGCCATCACACATGGCCAGAGGCTCCCTAATCAAGAAGTACATCTTGGAATTTGATATGGAAGTGCTCAGGTCAAAACTAATCTCATATGGTATTTCTTTTTTTTTCTTTTTTTTTTCAAATCCAAGCAGGCTAATTTAGATTAAGGACATAAAGACCAAATTAAGAACACTGAGGCCAAAGTCACAGATGGAAAATTAGCAAAGCCATAATGATGAAACTTTTTTAGTTTAATTAACTGTGGCATAATCTTCATATTCTGCATGCACTCCGTGTCCTCTGTGGTCAAAACAGACACACCCTCGCCTTCATCTTCATTGAATTTAAACCTAAAATCTGTTTTGTATAAGGACACAATTTGTCACTCATCAACAACTCTGCTCAATTAGTCTGACAGGGATGATGTATTATTGTTGGCCCACATGGAGGTTAGGATCTCCCTGGTTCCCCTGACAAAATTTCAACAGAACTTTTAAATTACTTTTTTGGAATATTGTACATAATGAGCTCGGCACGAACAAAAGTTTATAATACGTACGTTATTCACCAAATATTCTTTACAAATTAACACTTCTTTGATATTTAAAGTGTAGATGCAATAGCCAAAAGTAAGAAGCTAGTGTTAGGCTACAAACAAAGTACACCACATTCGCAAGACGTCACCACCACAAAGCTTTCAGCTTCCTGAGTTTTTAATATTTCTGATGATCTCTGTATTCTCATTTAGCCACTTGCCAACTACCACCATTTAAAAGACACGTTAAAGCTCCAAAGTTGGGTATATACAGACTTATTTTATGTCGTGGAGATCTCTGACGCTTATGTTGATCACACTTATTTCAGGCAGCTAACCAAAAACACATTCAAAAACCTGTTGACTTTGAGACAAGGGAATCAGAAGTGCACAAATGCTAATTAACTTCCCAGCTTTTGGACTTATTTCTGCAGAACTCTGTCTACAGTCCAGTGAGGCAGCATTTGTTAAATGTATACCACATACATATCTGAATAAGTTAATTTTAAACTTGTGTAACCAACCCAGACACCTGGATAAAATATGTTTCTGCAAACCACAGATATGTTGAATTACGACATTTCAGAACCGCTGCAACTCTTTATTTTAATAATAAGTAATGTTTAGACATAAAAACTACTTGGTTAAGGTGAGGAAAAAGTGTTTGGGTTAAACAAAATATATGACATAGAGTGTGATGTAGAATGTATTTACATACACAAATTATCTTACATATTAACCTAAAAAAACAACATTAACTTTTCGTTTCACATTGGATATGAAGGGCACCAAAACACCAGTTTCCTGGTTGAAAGTCCGGTGTCGGTTTCCCCCATCCAACCACCCCGTTCTTCTCCCTTTGCAGACTGTGACACTTTTTATATTACATATAACATGAAAATTATGGAGGTTTTCAGAAAAATACAGCATCAACATTTTTTTTCTGGCAGCAAGGACCGGTATATCATAAACCTCTGTATGTCCTCATTTGTAAAGCTATTTGAATAAATCTGACATATTTCTTACATTTACAGCCACTTTTTTTGCAAGTTGAGTAAAAAGCCCCCCTGCTTGCCGTGGTCAGGCTTGTTAAACATTCTGTGGGCAGGTTCTGTTAGGCCCGTGGACGCATTACAAGCAGCTGCTTGCTGTGAAAGGTTTTGATGAATCCCACAATCAACTGGCTTTCATGTTAAACACCTTTTCAACCTCTGTGAGATTAGAATTCTTCTCAGCCCCTTTCAATTATTCATTGAATCTGGTTGGATCTGAAAGTCATTGAGTGTTGAGGGCCGTTTTGAACATTTTGTGAGATTCGTCCCACATGTTAAAATATCCTCACCTTTCTTAACCCATTTTAAAGGGTCTTTATAGCTAAATTGTTTCACATTATATGACTGTGATGCAATTCCTCACAGACCTTGGTGCAGTTTTACAGAAATAGAACCTAAGAGTAGTCCCTAGAGTTTAGGATTGAATCTCTCACACTGCACAGAGACAAGAATAAAGGAAATACAGGCTGCATCACAGGAGAAGTAGAAGTTAGAAGAATAGACCAATGGAAAAGATACTCACTGCAGACAAGCAGCTCTTTGATTTTCTAACCTCAGCTTTCAGCATACATAAATTAAATATATATTTCAGTGATTTCCTTACAACAACCCTTTTCTTCAATAGGGAAGGAAGGGCACACTTCACCTTAACACCGGTCCCTTGAGACTCATATACGCTGTTGGCATGAAATGGCTATCTTTTATAATACAGAAACATTGTCATTCAGTGCAACAGAAATATATCTGGTAAAGTAAACAGGCATGACATGGCTGTGCTTGCAATGTCATTCAGGATGAATCATAGACAGTTCTATGTCTGTCTTGAATGGTTTCAAAGCACATAACAGCATTTTAAACGGTGTAAAATCTAACGACACACAGGCACTCAAATGTTGACCATGAAGTCTCGCTCAGAGGTCTTGCTTTAATGTGCTCTCCTCTTTCACACAGTGATTCAATGGCCAAGGTGATGTAATGGCTGCCATTGTGAAACCTTTTAGAAGAAAGCCCTCCATGAAGATGTGTATATGATACAGGGTGCTGATCAGACATGGCTATGTACCAGGTGCATTTACTTATGCAGGGATTGTAATTGCAATGGGTTTTGGAGACAGGGTAGAGAATACAGCAATCTAAGCAGGTGAATTGGCAGCTTTGCCATGGCTGTGCTGAGCAGACTGCTAAATAAGGTTTTCTGTTGTCCAGAGAAAGAGCCGGGACCGTGGCAAGGGGAGAGAGAGGGAGAGAGAGAAAGAGAGAGAGAGAGAGGGAGAGAGGGAGAGAGAGAGAGAGAGAGAGAGAGAGAGAGAACAAGGGATACTGAGGAGGAGCAAGGGCAACGCAGGGAAGGAGAGAATGAGCGAGAGAGATAGAGAGACAGGCAGGCAGGTAGGGAGGGAGAGACGGAGGGAAGATAGACGGCGAGCACGGAGGAGTGAGGACAATGGAGGGAGAGGGAGGGGGAGCGCGTGAGACGAGCACCTTAGAAAATCAAGCAGCCAGTCTATTCCCTGGAGAGGCAGCAAGGCTGGCTGTGGCTGACTGATCCAGTGCTGTGCTGCACTGTGTGAAAGGGGCCAATAACAGGCTGAGTAATGGGATTGTGCCACTGCAGATTGTGTGTGAACAGGTTGGGTCCTTGGGTGTTCCCACACGTCAGGTTAGCACTGGCCTGAATAAGACTGGACTGAACAAGAGCCAAGGCTGCCTGTTGTGCTCAGCATCTATAGGCTCACCATTTTCGTTTTAAAGGATAAGGCTGGGCTATTCTATTTTTTTCTTAGTGCAAACAAATCCTCATGAAAATACCGAAACCAATGATAAACAGATCGTAAGTATTTCCTGTGAAGCAAAAGCCTGAAATAGCTTGTTCCTCTATGCTATAGACCTCCATTCTTCTCAAATTACAAACAAATAAAAACCCAGCAGTGAGCCACATTATTGCACTGGAATGTTCCTTCATTACAATGAACATGGACACTGCAATTTGTAAATTACATATAATTAATCATACAAAAGTGTATTTATCTACAGCTGAAAAGAGTCCCAAGCAGCACTGTATATAAAATAATTACAAAGAGAAAGCACTAAAATTAGTCTAAAGAACTACAAAACATGCATCACTGCTGCAGAAAACACAAGGAGGCCACAAAGAGACTATGAAAATGGGCAAACAACAGCAAATACATTCGAATTTGCATTTTGAGACAAAAAACAACTACACAGAAGTTCAAAATAACCACAAACAAAGACTAACTACGAAAAATTACAAAGTGACAAAAATAACTACAAAAAAACACAAAATGACCACAGAGAAATGCATAAAGATGACAAAGAAACAGAAAACAACAACAAAAAGAGGCTAAAGAACAATATAGTCTGTGTGTCTAGGTTGAGGGACCTTTCACATATCTGTGATTTTAAGGAAGAACCCAGCCCACCAAAATAAAATAAAATGATGTTCTGAATTTTACCCAGCAGCCACTGTCAATTTGCATATAGTTCAACATGAAACTTGAAATAATTCTGTCACAATTAACTGAGTTTTGGATTTGAAGAAATCATGACATACTCGATGTTACTGTGCATTAAACGATGATTACTCTAAGGAATTATTAGCATCTCGGGTCCTGTCTGTTCTATGTATGTCAGCCTGTCTTCAGAGATAAGATCATCTTCTGAAGTGAGTCAATGGGCTCCATGTTGATGTGGTGTTTAGTTACTGTAGTTCACACAATGTCAGTCTGGATTAGAGCCACCACTGCTCAACACCCCACATCCCGCTTTGAAGCCCTCTTGCTCCACATCCTGCTGGTGCTTTAGCTCACATTTAGCACGTCCCATTGCATTAGTCTCACTCTGTCCCTCACCTTGTGGCTCAGCTCGAGCTGCAGCTGCCCAGCCATTTCCATTTCCTCGTTGCTTCTTTGATGTTCGTCCATCACATCAGCCACTCCCGCTTGTGTGTAGGCATGTGTGCAAATGCACGAGTCTGTGTCAGAGTGCAGGAGTTAATTCTACCGATGCGATTTAGCAATGCACACCGCTGTGATCAGTGAATTCGTTTAGTTGTTAAAGGTGTCGCTAATGCTTGGCTCAAAGCAAAAATGAAGAAGGTTGGCATGCAATCAGCCTAACGAGATGAGTGCATTGCCAAATGTATAGCTCTGTGCCATTTCTACACCAACACAAAATGCATTCACGGGTCCAGATGATGAGTCAGAGGCAATAAAAAATGAGGATATTTTTCATTTTTTGGGAGAAATGTTAACAGTGTTGATTTAAGATTATTCAAATGAACTTCCCACTTGCTGCACATGTTGAAAGGAGAATATAATTCATTGGCGATTCACCAAAGCCAAGATTACTGCTTGTATTTTGCTTTCATACTTGTGTAACAATCTTTCCATGAAGAAATAGTATCTGGCTTTTTGTTGGGAACTGCAGAGAGCACTATAACTCCTTTAAAACGGCAACATTTTCCACCAAATTTCAGGCGTCTGACATCTCATTACTTTGGATTAACTAGTCACAAGTGCCACCTCTGACAGCACTGAGGGGGCTACAGATGATGGCCTAAGGGTTTATTCATACCCTGTGGCAATATGCTGTCCTTCCCTGCCATGGTACTGAGGCATGGAGCGAGTGAGTGAACACAAGAGTTTAACTGGCTGCAACTGAAACCTGATTTCAACTTGACCTTGAGCTTCTTGTTTGGAATAAATGTGTTTTTATTCCCTTTGATTTCTTTTTTGTTTGTGTTTAATGGCATAAGTCATTCATGCAGAGGTTTCTTTCTCTGTTCTTTTCACAACATTTCATTCTATCAGAAATTGTAGCTTGTGCATGAAAATAGTCGGAGTGCAGTATCAGATGAGATTCAGTTATTCTCGTCAACCGCTTATCCGCACTCGGGTCATGGGGGGCCTGAGCCTATGACATTGGGCGAGAGGCAGGGTACACCCTGGACCAGGGGTGGGCAACTAAAGAGCCACTGTTGGCCAAAAAAAAAGAAAATTGCGGAATGGAGCCGCAAACCTTATATTGAGCCTAAAATGAAAATTAACAGCCTAATTAGTCTAAATTAGCCTACCAACATTATTAATAGTCATATTGAGCATTTATTAATATAATTTTCAAAACTAGTCTATCTCAGGGAACTTGAAACGAAACTCAAAGTTGGCAAAATTTAAAGGTTAAGGCGCCGGGCCGGAGACTTTCGTAAGCTATGAAGCACATTTTAGTTGACTTAAATGTCAAAACTTTTTTAATATGCTGGAAAAAGGCTATACAATTTTACAATTGAGGAATACAAATAGCTTTTGGTCTACACCATTGATAAATGAACATTTTAATGTAAAAAAATATATATAATTTTTTTGTCTAAGCCACAGGGAGCCCCTGCAGGCAGCCTAAAGAGCCACATGAGGCTCTGGAGCCACAGGTTGGCCACCCCTGCCCTGGACAGATCGCCAGACAAACACGGTCTCATTCACACCTACGGGCAATTTAGAGTCACCAATTAAACCTAAGTGCATGTTTTTGGACTGTGGGAGGAAACCGGAGTAGTGAGAACCCACGCTGACATGGGGAGAACATGCAAACTCCACACAGAAGAACCGCAGGCGACTACACCACCGTGTAGCCCTCAGATGAGATGCAATGTGAGTGAGTGTAATTGATCAGCTTAATACTCACCCATGATTTAGGAACTGCTAGAAAAACAGCAACATTGTATTTTCAGTTGTGATCTTGTGCTGCACTCGCGTTGCCGAGAGTTATGACCTAACTGGCTTTCAGCATCTCACGCCACATTGTTTATTTTTTCTACGATCAGGTTTCTGTTAAAGTTCACTCTTACTGCTATCATCTGCATCACAGCAGCCGCAGGAGGCAGATGTTGAAAGCCAGGCGGTTCTCATTAACAAAGGTAATCATGAGCCAGGAGGTATAATTTATCACACCTCATATTGACATGTGAGGTGGTGACCTCTAGTGGCCGTAGAAATTATGACTGGTGGAAATGAGGAAGTGAGGTGACATAGTTTAAAGAGAACACAGTTTGTGTCCCTTGTGAAACAAAAGTGAATGTTGTTATTTTATACCTATTACTTTTGTGTTTCGGCAGGTTTTCAGTTTATGTTCAAAACTTTCTGCACATTCAAATTATATTCCACATTTTTATGTTCTCTGAGAAGTTGAGAACAGAGTTGTAATTTAATGCAATAAAGTAATAATATTTCAAGAAAATCTACCTACCCTGTAGGCCAAGTCTGCTGTGCATTACATTATTGCTCTGCTGATATGGTAGTATTTCATTTAAACCATCTGACAGACAACGAACCACGTTTGAGGCACAAAGCCTGTTTTATAACTGAGTTTGAGTTTGTTTTTGAAGACCTGGATTGAACCACTCACTAATGAAAGATCTTTTTCAGTTTAATTTTGGAAAGTGTACAGGGGCCATACCAAGGATACCATGCCTTGCTGAATTAATCAACTATTCAACTATTCTTTTTCAAATCTGTCTTTTGTAAGGCACTCAACTATTGAAGCGCAGTAAGTTATTGAGGCACTGCTTTAATTAGAAGCATCACTTTGCATGCAATCAGAATCAAGGTGAAAATAAAAGATAGTACATGACGTACATATTTTGCGACAGAATTGAGCCACAGTCCACACTGCAGTGGACTGCTATTGTATGAAAGGGTGTAATGTGACTCCAGCAGCCGGAGTCAGTGGTAATTAGGCTGGTAGGTGGATACATTTCATTATGCCCAGAGAAAGACGTGGCTAAGCCCTGTGTTTCCCTGTAATCCTTCCACTGCGCTGCCCATTATGACTCAGCCCCAATCCGCTACACTGAAAGTCATCACTTTTCTCCAGCCACAGTGGGCCAGACAGGCCAGGTGCCCCAGGCTTACTGACACCAGCCCTGTCTCTGGTGACTGAAGTCGCCTCAACACAGAGCTGAAGCTTTCTCCTCTCAGGTTGAGTAGGGCTGGAGGGAGCGCCATTTAGTTCCCCTTGTTTAAAGATAAGATAAGGCTAACGACTGTAATAGCTCCTCAGGGAAATAGATACTCAGGATAATAGAGATCCACTGTTCCTATCAGTCCAGGTATATTGGCCAGAGCAGAGGTTTTTGGCTCGGGGAAAAGCTCTGATGAGCTCTGCTTTGCATTACAAGTCACACTAATGACTGTGATATATCAACACTTATCCAGCATAGCAAGGAAATATCACTCCTTCACCTTTTTGATTGTTGTTCCTTACACCATCACTCATCACTCGGTGTTCATTTAAGTTTTGCTCGTCAAGACAAAATGTACGTCTAAAAAAAATCTAAGACAAATGATGAAACTTCAGAGTGGTTTTGAGGATGTGTGTGTGTGTGTGTAAGTGTTTTTATTTTTTTCCAGGCAAAAAGTTCTGTGGTCTTTTTGTTCTTTCCCTTCATGAATCTTTCATGGAGAACAAGGTTCATTCAGCAAAGTCAAACTCTTCCCAGCAGTTTTGTGCACAGACTCTTAGGGACACAAGTAAAAACCCAAGACGAAAGCATAAGCTGCCAAACGCCAAAGGGCTCGCAGAGCAACATGACCCTGGGAGAGATTTTACTCTTTAAAAGGTAATTTGAAGCACTTGTTTCAGGTGAGTTTTGACTGAAGAATGCTGATTGTCAGCACTCTACCCTCATTACAGTTTAAAGACACCATAAGACTCAGATGAGGCTCTTGGGGTCATGTTTTTGACTGTAGATTAAAACGAGTGTTGAATAACATCAGATTATTATCCCATTTAAAATCCTCACTCACACACTGCTTGTTTTCCTATTCTGAGGGGCACCCAGACTCAAGGCTATATACAGTCCACATAATTATATCAAATGGTGCAGAGGAAGATGTGTATGGAAAATGAGCATTCAGTGAGAGGGCTATTATACCAATTATAGGTTTCCTTTCAACTACAAAACACACAAATCACTAGTAATCTCAACTTGATTACAATCATTGTAGTCACATCTGCAAACAGCAGAAGCCCATGTCTGAGCATTAGAGAGACATAATAGCAGAGCTTTTTTTTTTTTTTTTTTTTATTAGGCTCTATCCTTGTTGGCCTTTTTGTTTTAGATGACTGGCCTTTTTTCAAAAATCTCAGCAGTGGGCAGCAGCAATTGTCCCTTCTGCCCACACCTATTACTTTGTGTAGTTAAAGCATGTGCAGCACCCTGAAGCTTCAGTATGCCACCAACCAATTTAAATTTTGGCACTAAGATAATTTGTTCTGGGTTTGTACCACAAAAGATCATTGTTGCACGCTGACTTTGACCTTTCAGAGGCCAAATTATTAAGAGGAGGTGGTATTATTTTGCATTCATTTGAAGCCGCAGCTGGAGTCTTATATATACTTTTAAAAGTAATAGGCATTTAATATATCTATCTATCTATCTATCTATCTATCTATCTATCCATCTATCCATCCATCTATCTATCTATCTATCTATCTGTCTATCTATCTATCTATCTATCTATCTATCTATCTATCTATCTATCTATCTATCTATCTATCTATCTATCTATCTATCTATCTATCTATCTATCTATCTATCTATCTATCTATCTATCTATCTATCTATCTATCTAACAGCTGCTGACTTTATTTGACAGTTAAATTTAGAGCATCTCTCTGCTCCCTTTGCATGCCTTCTTTCTGTCTCTCCATCATCTCTGGAGATTTGTTGTGTTACTCCTGGAGTCTCTGTCTGATTTTGAGATGAAGCAGTTTACCTTCTGACTTTCTCCCGTCAACTCGAGGAAGATCTTAAACCCACCCTCTATCTTTTTATAGCTTCTGCTACTGTATCTCTGTGTCTGTGTCTTTTTGTTTTTTAACTTTGCATGATGCTTAGAAAGTAGGTTTTGTTCACTTTGAGCAGCTGTTGAAAAGAAGTCGCCCTTCCTTTCAGAGTATTGCACCAGAAGCAACAAGTTGCATCATGGGAGTGACTTTGTGTGCCATTCTACATGAATGGTTTGGTACATCCACACATCCATCATGATCTCATGAGATCACGCTGTGAGATGTGTGTGTTCTATGCTTTACTACCTTTGCTTCTGCACAAACTGAAAAGCCTCTCTTAGCAGAGGCTGGGCCAAGTGAGAAGAGCAAAAGTGGTGCCTCTGTGCCCTGCTGGATAAACACTCAGTAGACCGCATTATCCTCCACTTTCTTTTTTTAATATTTCATTGAATTTCTGCATAATATAAAAGGTTAGAATCCAGGTCTAACTAGTAATGACACTTAGATGAAAGCGTGTGCGTGTGTGTGTGTGTGTGTGTGTGTGTGTGTGTGTGTGTGTGTGTGTGTGTGTGTGTGTTCCAGACAACAACAAATTTAGGTTACTGTGCTCCCAACCTGCATATTTGGGCTGCTGACTGTGTATGTCAGCACTATCTGACATTTTGTGTCTGCAATTACTATCCAGGCATTCAGTGTCCCTGTGAAAGGTCCTCAGTCACTGCTATGCCATTATGACAAACAAATACTATGAATGAATCATAACAAAGGTGGCCTGAATTTTCTTAAATATGACAACCAGCTCCCCCCAGAAGAAGCCACTTTTCTTGCACATGCTGTACAGGAAAAGAGTAACTCAGGTGAAGCATGCCTCTATTCTTCTTCCCTCCAAATTGTCTTTGGCACTGTGCAGAACTGCACCACCAGGGACATGGCAATACAAACCGGGACTGGCAAATAACAGCATGAACTCAGGGCTGTGGACAATTTGAAGACGAATAGGCAGCAACATAAAGGCCAAGGTATGGAAGTGTAGTCCATGACTTGTAATTATGTGTTGCTGTCTCTTTCCCCCTCCAAATCAATAACCCGGACACCTCCTTGGTCCTTTTATTTTCAAAATTCCTTCTTCTGCCCTTCCTTCCTTCATTTTGCACCCTTCATGTTGAGCACAGATTTGTGATAGAATATTACCATAGTTACTTTTATAAAAGAAGATTGACATGCTCTATTTATGACTTAAAGCCAGTCGCAATGCAATTTCAGTCAGTCCTTTTACGTCTGTCTCTTGTCCAACACTGAATAATCATCTTCTACATGCTGTGTAATGCTGAATTCCTGTGTGAAAATGCACACGCTGCCTTGGAAAGGTAAGATGCTCTTTACCACTGTTATCACTCACAGATTATGACAGATCACTCCCACTTGTTGCTCGTTATCAAGTGGCAATCTTTCTGCAATAGACTACACCTCATTGGCTTATAGTCGTTTCCACAGAAAAACACATTTTGACTGTATTTTTCTTTTGGAAAACTCAACCATTCTGCAAAATTCTACTCTGACAACACATAGAAACAAGTACCACACTTTTCTCCCATCCACTTTAGTCTGCCCAGCCTGACAAGAGTCAGCACAAAAATCTGTATAAATGGTCAAATTCACCCAAATTGCAGCTTCAGCTTCACATTCTACAACCTACAGCTTCTTCTCCTAAAAATGGGCACTAACTGTGGGTCGCATGAATATCTGTACTAGGAGCTTGTTTTATTCCATTTATTCACACTCATGTTTATTGTAGGAAAATTGCTGCAGGATTTCACATTTTTCCACTGTTCATCTTTTTCACATTGTAATTATAATTGTAATTTTTAAAATAATTTTACTGCAGCCTGTACCTTGCTGTCACTCTCCAATGCTAATCCCCAGCTATTTGTCTGGTTGTCACTAGCAACCAGGGGAACCCAAATCTCACTGGTCACCTCAGCTACCGTGCAAAAAATATTTAAATGTCAATCTGTTCAGTCCATTTTCTATGACTACCTTGGTTTAATCTCAATTCTAATGACTAACATGTCTCTGCAGCAGCAGCTAATCGCTTTTCACTAATGTGGAGCTATGTAGGGGAAAATACCTCTTATTGCTTTATCATTATAATGCCTTCCTATAATGTACAAGACATTACTGAACCTTGGAGCAAAATGATCCGCAGGACAAATCTCTACTTTCTCTCATTAAAATCTAAAATGAAGACTACACAAGAAAAGAGAAACTTTTCTTCTTTTCTACCATTCGTCAGAGTCAGCCTGGGTCTGGGTGCACAGACATTTGTCCCCTAAAATGTTTGATGAAAGACTCTTAGTGGGACTGGCTTGGACTGATTGCATATGCACGACCAGTAATGGTGAATTTACTTGGCCCACAGGGAAGCAGTGCTCCCTGTCTGTGTAATGCTTTGATCACCACAAGACACCAGCAGCACTGGGCATGTTCCCTACCTTTTTACTCACCCAATGCCATAGGAATATATTAACATATTGTGCTTTAAAGGAGCTGTCGCCTTTGACTGCATGGCTCGAGGTTAACAATGTCTTTAATCAAGTTTGTTTTTCGTTGGTTGTGCGGAAATATTGAGTGTTGGATGAAAGATTTGTCAGTTGGTGTTGTTGCTCTTAATACAATAGCAGCTTACTGTCATCAGAGCATTGTCGTGATAAAACACAGCACAGCAGAAGCTTAGTGAATAATAAAGACCTCTTGCCATTTGGCAGACCTTTTGTTACTTTTCATAAAACTTCTCACAGTTTTGTACAGCTGGCCTGTAAATTCCACGTGAAAGGTTACAGGGCTCAAGCCCTAAAGTCATGCCCACTAACTTGATATCCATGAAGGAGGCACAGACATTGGCAGGAGATGTGATTCTCAATAATTTAAATACTGTATGTATGAATACATTCACTCCAAATGTTATTTCATACTCATAAATATGTGGATTTTGGAGCATAAATCATCCTCTGAATGCGCTGCCTTAAGCAATGTCAAGTTTGATAGGCTTTGTCTTGAGAGTAGAGGTGTTAGGTCAGCACACAATGACCAGACATTAACTTAATATTCCTCAGGCTTTGTTCATATCAGGTCTGGTATTGTTAGGGTGTTTAAAACATTCGTGAGTTTTCAAATTTTTTTAAGTTGTGCCCACATAGTGGGTGCAGCCCACAACAGTTGAGAGTTTGTTGAAAGCATTACTAACAAGTCCCTTTGGATGAGAAAATATGTCCAAATGTCAACAACATCAGTCATGAAACGCAGCATTAAACACTTGAAAGATATTGACCTTATGGCATTTTCATGCATGTGCTGGAAATCCTGGTCTGTGATGATATGATAGATTTCAGAGGATTTCATCACAACTTCACAAGTTATGCTTTGTGCATGTGTCAAATATATTAAATTTCACAATGTCTCTCATCTCTACCACTCAGCCAGAATAATTTGACGCTCAAATGTCCCGATGTTGTTTACAAGTCAATATTTCAAGTGCTTTAAGTGAGTGGAGTTAACAGAAAATTGGACATATTCTGAGTTTAATCTATTGCTTTAGTTTGGTGATGACACTATCCCTGCTGTGAGACCATCATGCTCCCACAGATGAGACCTCAAAAATATTCATTGCCACACAGCTCGCTGCGTTTGCACTTGAGGACATTGCTGAATCATGCAATTATGGTTTGGATGAGGGAAGTCGATAACTGCCTCATACTTGGGCAGAGATGGCTAAGGTCACACCTGTAATCATATGGGAGCAGCACAGTCCATTGACACAATGATGAGACTCCACAGACAGCTGGGTAGGATTGAGATAGGAGCTGATTGCTCCTTATTGGAAGATGGAGTCGGGCTGTCATGAATGGTGCTGTCACAAAGATGGAGATATGCACCAGTAGTCACATGTGCGCTCAGGTCAGGGCCGTACACCCTGTCAGCAGGGCTTGTTTTGGTGGGTCAGATGTGTAAGGGCCATCATAAACAAGCATCAGTTAGAGGCAGTGCACTGACTGAGCAGTGAGGATGGGAATAACAGCTGGCAAAGATCAGTATAAATAACATATTTTTTAGTACCACTTTTGAAAAAGAAACCCATTATAAAGGGTTTATATATTATAATTTACCAATCGTGAAAACCTTTGGTAATAACTTACTATTATATTATATTAGCATATATTACCATATACTACATCTTGTTACTGTGTTAATGATATTAATAATAATAAAAACTAAAAAATGTCCTCTGGGGAAATTCTGAAAGGGCCACGGGGGCTACTGCCGGTGTGTGTACACTATGATGAGATTCTTCAGAGATTTCAAACAATTAATACTAGTAATGTTATGATACTATATTATATACAAGGTGCACACCTACAACAAGCATTCCATTTCAAATATTTATTTATACAGCAACCTATGCCCTTTAACCTCAAAATGTGTGCGTGTGTGTGTGTGTGTGTGTGTCTGTCTGTGTCTGTCTGTCTGTCTGTCTGTCTAAAATCACATAAAGCGTGCATGTGTGTGCGCGCGTGCATGCATGTATCTGTAACTGTAATCACATCAAAGGATCAAAGGAGTTGGGGTCGACCAATCAGAGCAAAGCAATCAACAGAATTAACTGCGGCTGTAGAATGTTCCGACACAGTGATAGCAGCCAGAGGAGGACAGACTGTAATTTCTGGCCTTGAACAGAAAGCATTTTTGGCAAAACCATAATACTTATCATTGATCCGACTTCACTTTGGGCGTCCGGAGTTCTTCCTGAACAGCTACATATGTTTTTGTGAAGGAAAATGAAGAAATAGCTTTGTAAGAGCGATCTAAAAAACTGTTAAATATGCTTTTCTACAGAAATCTTCCTGCGTTTTTAATATGGGAGTCAATGGGGCTGTTGGTGCATGTTGGTGGTGCATATGTGCGTCCTACGCCCAAACTATAACACTGACAGCTTTACCAGAGGATTGTGAGTGAGAAGACAAATTTTCCTATGTATAAATTATTTCTGTAGAGTGGAATTTGCAGCCTGGAGCGCAGTTTTCAAATTTATTTTTGACAATTTTTTCTCTCCCTCTACACCCTGGCGATGATGTCACACACTGTGACACGATCATTCTATGCAATACACACCCATTATAATCTCTGAATTTCTCCAAAAATTATCATGGTCATTGAACAGGGACTGATAAAAAACTATATGACTATTGAAACGTGGATTAATACACCAATACACAAGACTTGTGTGTTAAAGTTTAAATGGAGTCTCTAGGTGAAATTATGAAGTAGACGTTTGAAAATCTCCAATTATTGCTCTTTTTCGCTCATTTTTTTCCGGCCGTCCCATTAACGTCACAAAAAATTCGTATTCTGTAGAAAAAAGTAATAGCACACAGATGCCTATCAAACCGCACGTTTTTATATATAATTGTCCTGCAACTAGTAGCGGGACGAAATTGTGTCTGGAAGAGGAAGAAGAAAAAATCCACTGGTCAGCTATTGCTTTAGGGGCCAGTGCTCGGTGTGATTGCCCTGTGGCCCTTTCCATATAGAAGGTGCCTTTCTTGGCACTCAAGGACACCGTACAAAAAAGCTGAATGCTCTGCTCCCCATGGTGGTGAGACGGGCAGAGGGGACAGACAGGTGTATGGAGGAAAAGGATCTGAGGGAGCGGGAGGGAGTAAGAGGAGGTCGGACAGATATGGGGGGTGCGAGGTTGTGAATAGCCTTGAAAGTTACCAGGAGGACTTTGTATTGAATACGGACCTGGACCAGGAGCCAGTGGAGCTGTTGGAGGACAGAGGTGATGTGGTGGATAGAGGTTGTTGTTATGATGCATGCAGCTTAATTTTGGACCAGTTGAAATTTATGGAGTGATTTGTGAGGGAGGCCGGCCAAAGAGGAGAGAGTTGCAGTAGTCCAGACAGGAAGTGACGAGGCTGTGGACGAGGATGGCAACAGTGTGGGGGGTAAGGAAGGGGCGGAGGTGATTGATGTTTTGTAGGTGGAAGTAGGCAGATTAGGTAATGTTATTGATATTGGATTGAAAGGATAGAGTACTGTCAAGGATGACATCCAGACTCTTAACCTAGGGGGAGGGTGAAACGGAGGAGTTGTCAATATTGAGGGAAAAGCTGTCGGTTTTGGAAAAAGGGGTTTTGGTGCGAGAACAGAGAACCTCTGTTTTGTTACAGTTCAATTTAATTTAAGATGAACTAGGTTCTTATTTCAGAGATGCAATCTGTGAGGGAGGTGGGCGGAAGAGAGGACGAGGGTTTAGTGGTGAGGTAGAGCAGGGTGTCATCGGTATAGCAGTGGAAGTGAATGTTAAATTTGCAGAAGATATTGCAGAGGGGAAGGAGGTAGATGATGAAGAGGAGGGGCCCCAGGACAGAGCCCTGGGGTACACCTGAGGTGGAGGAGTGAATGGATTTGAGGGACTTGAGTTGAATGAACTGAGTGCAGCCAGAGAAGTAGGATGTGAACCAGTCTAAGGGAGTGTGGTTGATACCAATGAAAGAAAGCCTGCTGAGGAGGGTGGTGTGACAGATGGTATCAAAAGCTGCACTCAGGTAGAGGAGGATGAGGATGGTGAGGAGTCCAGAATCAGATGCCATAAGGAGGTCATTGGTGATTTTGATGAGTGCCGTTTCAGTGCTATGGAGTGGACGGAAACCAGACTGGAACTGTTCATGTGACCATTCAGAGGTTCACCTTTGTAGTATTTTTGGTAATAAACCCTTTTTGAATACCCAAAATGACAGAGTGATGGTCAATGATGGACAGAGACAAGTAGTTTCCCCCAGGTTAACAAAGTTTATTATTTACCAAGCGCTAAAAACAATAACAAATATCTTAATTTATTAAACTTTATATTATAAGACCAGAAGATCCAGAGCTATAGTAGGGCCAGCTGTGGACACGGCTGCACAGGGGACAAAAGTCAGACTGAGTTAGAGTCGTCGCCAACCCCCCACACCCCTCCCTCATATACACACACAGCAAATTAAAGTAAACTAGGACGAAAGCAAAATAGTGAGGGCCGTGTAAAACAAAACAAACTACCAACTCACTCCAACAGGGGGACAGAGGGGGCAGGGAAGAAGGCGAGACCCCAACATCAGAGGCCTGTGCAGGACCACTGGCTGAGCCACTCCTATCACTCGCAAACCAAGGGGTAAAAAAAAAAGAGAGAAGTTCAGTGCGTAACACAAAATCTTTAGTAAAAGTATAGTACAAAATAATACAAAAGTCAAAAGAAAAATAAAAGCAACGACAATCCAACTAAAATGAAATCTAAACTAACAGTAGGGAAATATAGAATATATATATATATATATATATCAAGCAAACAGAACCGCAGTGGCAATCTATAAAAAAAGAAAAAGAAACACATTAATAAATAACCCACTGCCACAATTAGATTAATTAAAAATTACAATATTCTTTTATCTCAATTAAAATGAATAAAATACAATAATCTTTTACCTCATTACAGTTTACTAGAGTCAAAACCAACTTGAGGCACTGGCTAAATAGCTGGAGAGCAGGACCTGAATTAAGATAACACATTATGCCTCAATACTAACAAATACATGTGTAGAGAATATAAAGCAAACCTACCCTAATACCAAGGCTGGCATGTGCATGCTGGGAGCGAAGAGGGAGGTATGCACTGAAAGGCACAGCCTTATATAGGGACAAGGAAGTGCAAGTGATTGCACCTGTGTGGCTATGGTAGCCTGCAAGGACAAACCAATGGCTACATTCTGCCCCGGGTTTTTTTAATTGGCGGCCTGACAATTACCTAAGACCAAGGCCTAAAAAATTGTGGAGTCTGAGTATAAGAACATGTTATCTGAGAATTTGCAGCCCTGTTTTCCCTACTCCTTACTGTCACTGGCAGATGATGGGGATTAGAATGTTGGCCAGCAGTTGTCAACCCCCCTGACAGTTGTTCTACAATAGAGACCCCCTCTGGAAGACTCAGTACTTGGGCCTTACTCAAAAGACCTATGGGGTGGCGAGGGTGTAAGAGTACATCTGTTTCCCCTACATTTACCAGAGGCACATAAACTGTACCTCTGGTTACAGTGACCATAGCAGATGAAATCAGTGCACATTCAGGGAGGGACTGACTATCACTGAGAGGCTCAATCAAGGCTGCCCCTAGAGGATCGCTGAACTGAGCTGAGCATGTAGCAGGGACCCATTTAACTGTACCACCCGGAATGGTAATGGGACGCCTACCTCTCGAGCCAAACCTGTTTTGGCTTGGGATGCTTGGAGTTGGACATAGTGGCAACACTGGAGGGCCTGCTGCCATGAAGACGGGGTCTGCTGCACTGTGGGGAGATCAAAGCGGTCAATCCCGTGTCTGCCAAAGAGCTGATGGTAACACTCCCTGATTACATTTATGCCTAAGACACCAGGGATTTCTGAGGGTCTTTCACCACCAAAACACCCCTGCATGGTATGACCTGGCCAAACACTGTCACATCTAGCTATACGTACCCCACATAAGGAATGGCTAAGCCGTTGGCGGCTTTCAACTGAAGCCAATGGCAAGATCTGGGAGCATTCTGGAAATGTTGAAGAAACAATCTCTCAGAAATAGTTGTAACCATAGAACCTGTGTCTAGCAAAAGGTCAACAGATACATTTCCCAGGCTAACATTTACCTTAGGACAGGGTGCCACCAAATTGGGGATAACGTCTTCGGCTGATTCCTGCACATTTGAGCCAGTACCCTCTCCACCTGATGTTTGGCTCCTCACATCAGGGGGGTGCAGTTTCCCACCTCCTGAGGCGCAGAGGTGGCTGTGGTGACTCGTCCATTAGGACACTCCCTGTGGTAATGGCCTGGTTTCTGACAGCGCCTGCATATCACACTGTTTGGGCGTCTTGGTTGAGTGGGTGGACGGGAAGTGGCCTGTAGAGCTAACAGACCCTGCGTCAACTGATTTAGCTGCTCTTGTTGTTTCAACAATATGTCCTTTAACTCTGCAATCTCAGTTGTAGCAGCAGTTGCAGCTACCTCACTCTCAGAATGTTGCATGGACTAGGACACACCACTGGCTACATTCATACAGATTATTGTGGGATAGGTGAGAATAGAGCTGGGAGGCGACTGTTTTTTCCAGGATTTTGGAGATGAAGGGCAGATTGTAGATAGGATGGAGGTTGTTGAAGTTGGAGGGGTCGGCGCCAGGTTTTTTCAAGATTGGGGTAATGGGAGCAGCTTTGAAGTTCCACAGTTCCAGTGGTGAGAGAAAAGTGGATGATGGCAGAAATGAGGGGGACCAGAGAAGGGAGGCAGGTTTTAACGAGTTGTGTTGGGAGGGGGTCCAATTGACAAGTGGATGGCTTGGATTTCTAAGATTTCTGAGAGAGTGGGAAGCTGGAAGGAGGAGAGTGGGTGTGTAGGTGGGGGAAGGTCAGCTGAGGTGCTGAGGTGAGGCAGTGATCCAAGGTTGTTGTGGATGTTCTTACATTTTTTCTGTGAAAAAGGACATAATAGCATTGCAGAAGGAGGTTGTGTATAAGTGAAGGGGGAGAGAGGGTTTGGTGATATTGTTGAGTAGGGAGAACAGTGACTTGGAGTTTCCTTCATCAGCAGTGATTAGACTGGAGTAGTTGTTAAAACGTTGTAGTTCTACTGTGGCTGTAAAGGCCTGGTCACTTGAAGACAGCAAACATTTTTGCGTATTGACAGTGTTGACCTTTGAGGAAATGGAGAGCCAAATAGTCCAAAGTGGGGGAAGCTATTGTAGCTCATTAGTTGTGTTGCAGCATCCACTTTTATTTTACCCTTCTCTGTCAGAGTAAAACCTTCTGCACAAAAGATTAGACAGCAGTTTGGGTACAAAAACATGTTACCATGCTTGTCAGCTTGGAGAGATTTATCCGTCTTCAACAGAATCTTTACAGGATAAAATAATGTTCAATCTGAGAATAAAATGCCAAATTAGAGTTAAAGGCACAATACAGAAAAAATAAGGAGAAGCTCAGGGAGATTTTGTTTGGCTAGCACTAGCATGTTTCTGGCAGGCTAGCTTTTAAGTAAGCTGCTTAGCGATTAGATAATTAAAGAAGTTCCCCACGTAGCCCTATTTGTTGTCTCTACATGAGTTTCTAGAACCAAATATTGCATTTTTATTGTGACACTCTTTTGTACGACCGACAAACTCCATAATCCCCTATTAGAAAAGCTTGGCACTATTTTCTATCTCTGCCAGGTGTAAACCTAGAGGAAATCATGTGTCCGGTAATGTGTTCATATGTATCTTTCTCTCCGCATACTACAGGACCCTTCAGCCTCATTAGTATGCTGGTACTCCTCTGTTGTTTGTCCACAAAAGTTTCCCCAACCTTTGGCAAGGTGTGTTTTTGTGTTTATGCCAATTGGCTAAAAGGAGGTGTGGCAGTGGGCGTGGTCTACAACAAACAGGCGGATAACTTCTACACAGATTCATGTAACATGGCTGAATTTTATGATGCTCAATGACCTCTTGTGGTGTTGGTGATTCACAACTTTTGCTCTGTTTTATATCATCATTTATTACTAACTCCTGACTCTTCTTAGCCAGCAGGTAGGGACAGCAAAACAAGTTTTTTTGTAAAAAAAAAAAAAAAAAAAAGACATTTCCTGCAATCAGCTAGGCTATAAACAAGCCTTATCAGGTCTGTTGCATGGATCATTTTAACCTTTCATGGCTCAATAACTGACACATTTGGTTTCATTTTGAACCACCAACTTTATTCTAAGGGAGCCAGTATTGAAAATTGAGTGAGATTTAACTTTTCTGTGTTAGAGAAGGGAGAAGGACTTTTCTAGTTACATCTTATACCATTTTCACAACAACACAATTCAAAAGCAGCAGGTTAGTAATGAGAACTGTTGCTCCTATGGCCTGAACACAGCTTGTGCTAACAACATGCCATATGCACTGACAGAAAGCCAGCAGATATTCACATCCGTTAGTTGTGAGCAGGTACCCGCTCTTCTGCAGCCTCTCATGTAGATGATTCATTAGATGCCACCCAGGTTTTCACAATGCTTCTCTGTCCACTTCACTCCAATTATTCTTAACAAGTGCTCACTCTGAGGTCATCATTAAGCCAAACCGCCCCCCTACACTTTCTGTCACAGCGGCGTGGTAAAACATCAGTGCTCGACTTCCGACAACTTAGTGTTTCCTTTTTCTCCACACTTGCACATGTTGATAACATTATATGACACTATACTAATAAGCCAAGCTCCATTCTTCCATAGTGTGATTATGTTTGCTTCTGAAAATGTGGAACTATTACAGAGTTGTTAGATATCAGTCTTCTATACCCTGAAGCTGCACATACAGCTGAGAAAGAATGGTGGTTAAGTGCCAAAATCATCCAGTGTTTGGCTGCTTCAGCTGGGCTGCGGAGGCAGACGGTACAGGAATCCAGAATCTCCCTACAATGTAAATTAGAGCCATTAAAGCAATGAAAAGGCATTTGGCTGCATTATTCTAATTAGATTGTAAGATGAGTTCCATAATGTATTTTTTAAAAATTGCAAATGATTTGTTTCTGCATATAAACTGTAGCCTATATTATGTAGCCCGTGAAAGCACTATTGTTTACCTTTTCTCCTGGGTTGCAGGCGGTGCAGAGCGTCATTAATTCAGAACTTGAGCATATTTGTATCAGTACAGAAATAGGTGCAATAAGTGAGAGGGACTCATCAGAATATCGTTAGTACAATGTGGCTCAGTAATGGTGTATTGGTTCAGCTTATTAGCTTGTTGGTGTGTGTGTGTGTGTGTGTGTGTGTGTGTGTGTGTGTGTGTGTGTGTAGCCTCAACAGTTTAAACATCAAAGTCCCAGAGCTACTGCCATGCAGGCGACAGAAATTGCAGGCATGATGTGTTTTGTTATCCGAGCTAGCCTGCTACGCTCGCTCTGGCAGAGGAATGTAATAAAGGATTGCCAGAAGCATGTTCCCTCTCATAATGATCGCTCTCAAAATCACTGCAGCAGTTATTTTAGAAAAGACTTACTTTGTTTATGCCTACTCAAATCAAAGTGATCCATCAGTAAACCACAGCAGGTGTTAGATGCTTCCAACAACCTAATTGTATTTTTTTTTTAACCGGCTCTTATTTATTACACAGTTGTAGTAACATGTGTGTCAGCTCATCATAGACAGCATTACAGCTTTAACAGCCAGACAAAATGGACTGATTCTGCATCAAGTGCAGCCTGCTTGTCTGTCATGTATTCTTTATCAAAATACCATCATGGTCTGTGTTCACTGAGTGCCTATGTAAAGCCTTTATCTATCCTGCAAAACTATACAGTGCAAATGGTATGTTCGGCTTAACTGCCTGAGACTAACGAGCATATTTGAGGTGCTGTTGTTTCACTCCGAAGACGGTCCTCTTTTGATCTGAGCAATAATCTGTCTCTCAGAGTCTGGGAGCTATTTACAGAGGAGATTTATTTCACTGATTCTCTGTGTACAATGAAGCATCTGCTCCTGCCAGCTCAGGTAGAGAAGGGCTGTTTTAGACAGCGGCTCACTGAATATGTGCTACTTCTTTTCACACAAAGAGGAAAAATATCTATTAATAGTCCTCTGAGTGTTGTCTGCTTGCTGGTAGATGTGTGTAATGCTCCTTTCAACGAGCTGAAGTGGGAGAAAAATGTCCATTTATGAGCATACCCCTCCTACCTTCTTGTCAATGCAGTAGTAAAAATACCACAGGAGAAAACTTTTGTCCATTTTCTCTCAACAGTGGACACAGCTGTGTTTTCATCTGCTCCACTGTGACTACAAATAAAATAAAAGAGCAACGAGTGGAATTTTCCATCGGATTTGTCTTTGCTTTTTATCTCCCAGCTCCAAAGTGAATTACAACAGCCCTGAACAGTGTCTGGCAGGCCTTGAGATATTCCCAGGCAAGAACAGTGGAGGTCAAGGTGTGAGAGCAATGCCATAAGCACGACTTGAAATTCTACCGGTGCTTCTTCTCCCACAGGCTGGCTCTCACTTCCCCACTTCCTATTGCTCTGTCTCTCTGCCTGTCTCTCTCTCACACAAGCACCCTTTCCGCTTTCTCTCTTTTGCACATTCCTTCTATATGCGCCTTTCTCTCACTCCCATTTCTTTTCAACACCTCTTTCAACTTCTTTCTCCCTGGTGTTTTCCTTCAGCTCTCTCTATATAGGTGCAGGAATAAGTACAGTAGATACAAGTTCAAGTAAAACTAATTCATTCATTCATTCATTCATTCATTCGTTAATTTCCCTTGAAAGGTAATCATTTTAGTAACAGGACCACAGCTGGGCTATTCACAATACTGTGGATACGAGTCCCGATTCAACTTAGAAATGTTAGACTCAACACCAGAAAATCTGTGTAAAAATGTAATATATTACACATCATATTCATTCATTTTATTTTCTGTAAAACTAGGGTTATGTCAGGATAAACCCCCTTGAGATGTATCATCTCATTTCTAAGCAGAAGACAAGAGGTCTTCTAAGTTTGTGCTTGGTAAAATCTTCACAGAATGGCTTCCAGCATCACACTGAAATGTATTAATTGTTCTTTTTATTTATTTATTTATTTTACCATCACTTTGGCTTATCATTCTGATAACTCTCTAGGCAAATAATGTCACATTTTAAATTAATTTTCCGATTCAACATCCTGATTTAGGAAGCTGCAAATAAGATAAAAACATTTTCATTAAGTGCATCGTGTAAAGCAATTATAATTCTAAGTAATCAGTCAGGGTGACATGAAAGAATAAGTGATGCAGAAATCAAAATATTCCGTGTGCATGACACACACTGTTTGTGTTCACCTGTGGTTGTGTTAATGTATGTATTTGCTTGCAATCAGGCTTGATGTTTGTCTTATTTGTCCTCCAAGTAGCACGTTCAGTGAGACAGGTGGACAAATCCCTCCTGTATACAATGAGGATCAGTGGGTGCATGGACAGCATGAACTGAAAAAATTGCAGCTTGGAGGTCTCCATCAAACTTATTTCACCAGCATCCTGCAGTGTGGTGACTGTAGAGGAGAGCCGTGACAGAGGATTAAGGTAAGTCAATATCAATCCCTAATAGCTATGGTGAAAAAAAACACACACATTACTGTGGCATGGACATTTTTGGATGCTTCTTACAGTCCATTATATACTAACGATAAAGAAATGTACCATGAAATATTATTTTCAAGTATGTTGTTATTTATTAAAGTATAATTTCACCGCTGTTATTGTGGATGTTTTGTCAATCATGGATGCTGCCTGCAGGGAAATTGCACAGCTATTGCTACAGCCATTTTTCTGATTTCCGTCCATTTGTAAACTTATTTTCTACAGAACAATGGCCAACATTCACTGTGAACAAACATTTATATTTACTATGTGATAAAGATTTATTTAATACTTTAATACAATGTAAGAGTGGTACAGTTAAATCCAATATGTATCTAAAAGCCAAGAAAAAGTTATTATATTTTTTACGTCCGCATAGAAAGGCTGAATGCACATGCATTACAGGCACTCCTGGAAGGAAGTGTGTGCAAAAGTTGGAAAACTTTTTCAATGTATGTGCTGGGTGAGCAGCTCTAATTGGAATAAATGGGGTCTACCTGTTTGGATTTATCTTCCATGTCTTCCATTTATCATCCATGGGTGTTACAAGTGTGGAGACCCGTATTATCCCTGCAGATCTCACCCTTATCCAAACCAGCAGAGGAGCAACACAAATGTGATCCCCGACTCATTTTCCAACTGGCAACAACAGCTGTGCTCAATAGGGTCTTTTGAGTCTGATTTTCCCATGTCCACTGCAAATTAAAAAAAAAGCATTTTGCATTTTGGTTCAACATCTGCATAGTGACAATCCAATCATTTACTGTGTGAAAACCTCACTCTGTTATTATTTTAAAGATCATTTTGGGGGGCTTTATTGTGCTTTACAGATGGACAAGGTCCTTACAGATCTTCATCACTTACTGACAGTTTTGTGTTTTGAAGAGAGCAACATTTTTCTTTGCTATCTATCATGGTGGCTGTATCAAAAATGAGAGCTAACATGAGAAACATGTTCCAAAAACGGTGCAAATGTTATTGATACAGTTTGAAGAATAATACACATGTAATTAAAAGCAAAATGGCGACCACAGTGAGTATGTACATGCACACAGAACTGCCTGCAGTTGGCTTTACACAGGAAACACCCGATTAAACTGTCTAAGCTCAGACTGTGATTCTGAGAAGCACAGTTAAGATGCCTGGCACAGAGCGATACTAAATGTAAATCTTGTGCTTTTGGATTTTGCCATCTGTGCAAACTCTCTGACTCTGACAGCATTCTGTTTACACTTAGATATCAACAGAAAACAAAGCAGTTCAAGCCTTTGTTCTTAATACTTGGATATAATTTATTTTAACCTGTACTGGAATTAACATCAGTGAGAATAGTGTGTCTCTTGTGTGATGCTTTTGCCTGTGAATTATTAATCTGTCTGACGGTCACAAGTGGACACGAATATTCTCAAACTGGTTTATTCATGACAAGAGTTGCAGTTTATCAAAGGTGCAGGTGCACAGCTTCACCTGAACAAGATGTCAACCAGAATACGGCCGATAAATGTGTTGCTCCATGCATGTAAATGTAGCCACAGGAAGTGTTACAGGTTCAAGTCGAGTTATTAAATATTCATACAGTTGACATGCTGCAGGGCACTTTGCAGAAAATACCTCTTCAAAGGGGGATTGCAGTCCAAGTGGGAGGTATTCTTTTGTCAAATCAGGTTTATTTCCTCTCAAAGTACCAGCACTTATATTACAAAATAATCAATGAAAACAAGTGTTAAATATGAAACAACGCCTGCAGTCTAAAATGAAAACAAGGTAAAAACTCATCTGGAAGAAATATAGGAATCTATAAAAAATGTAAAAAGTCAAAGACTGAGGCTCTCCTTTTGGGGAGGGCAGGTGTAAAGAGAATAGCTTTCAATGTTTATTACTAAGTGCAACATAGAGAAAACACAAATAAAACTCAAAAAGGAAACTTCCATAAAAAACAGCTTTGTCAAGGTCAATATGAGAATGGCATGTGACTATGATGAACACAACAAAACAAATTAGCAAAAAGCAGGGAGTTATTTGAACATGCTGATATGGAGGCCAAACCTCCAAATGTGATTTCAGGTGCCTTTGTGTTTTTAAGTCAGACTAAGAGCTTCAGTGAAATCAGATAAATTAAATTAGTAAAACAAAATAAAAATACCTACTGCATCTTTATAGAGTATCCCAAAGCAGTGCATCTCGGGCTGTGGGTGGTGGCTCAGGAAATATAAATCACACACTGTCCTTCACAATCTTCTTATTTTGACACATAACACCTGCTGCTGCAGCGATAGGACTGTCATTTCACAGAGGACAACAATCATAACTGTTAAAAAGGCATATGGCCACCAGAATACATAATATCAGCTAAATTATATACAATGTTGGAATGTATTCCTCTACAGATTACTGACTGCATGCCCTAAAATGTTACATTTGTTTAATGTATTCCATTAGACCACTCAAATAAAGTATTAAATACTTTTGACTGACACTTCAGAATCGTCTTGCTGAGCTCATTTGTCTGCATTTTATATTTCTATGCCAAAATCACATTCCTGTCCTGTGTTCAGCTGTATGTCTCTTCTGCCATTGTTGTGTGGCAGGTTCACTGTTTATCTGTGAATGGTAAATGTGTGCATGACGTGAATTTTCGAGCAAATAAAAGAACAAAAAACAAAGTACAAGTGCTTTTAGAGAATGCAGACCTCTACCAAGGCCATGCCTTATCTTGCAATGTTAGCAAAATAGAAAAATAATGAAAATGTAATGGGTTCTTTCTTGGCTGATTCTACACCCTTCCACCAAGTTCATGACTATCAGGCCAGTAGTTTTCCTATACTCCTGCTGACAAATCAGCAAACAAACCAAACCGAAAACACAACCTCTGCTGCAGAGGTAGCTAGGTAATCCCTTAAAATGATCTGCTTTCAAAGACAGTAATAGTCTATTATCATCAGGAAAAAGCCTGTCACAGCATCGACTGGGAATGCTTCAAAGCAATTCACCAGAAGTCAGTGGAAAGCTGGAGAAAGATCAAGGAGGCCCATGACATCCCACAGCAGGGGTCATTTAAACAGAGACAGAGGTTAGGATTTCTCCTCATCACAATGTTCCGTGCTTAGATCGTGTGATAACAACTGAACACACCTCATGACAACTGAGCATAGTCCATCTTTTATGAAGGCCATAATATGTGGTTGAATGCTTCAGGTAGTGGATCTTGTGCTAAGAATTTTATGTCAAAACATGGTAAAATGATTTATCAGGCTCTTAAAGTCTGTGTCCCTATAGGCTGTGGGCAGCAGTTCCATGCATTTTTTATTTTTAGAACATGTGGTTGTACTCACTCAGTAATGGTAGGGTAGGTGTGCAGCAGTGCAGGTTAGCCCCTGAAGGAGCACCAAGTAATTGATAGATTTAAACTTTGTTCCTTCAAAATCATAGACTGTATAAAATAATTGAATGTACCCTTTAGAAGTCTTGAGTTTGGCATTTTGGCAGTCCCCATCTTGTTCTTTTGGAACTCGGAATGACTATATTTGGACAAGAAGTTGGAGCTGGTGAGGAGAACACAAAATAACACTTGATAGCTTGCTTAATTTGCAAGGTGCATTTGAAAGATGACCAGCCAACTCCTCAGCATGTCTTTTAATACATGAGAAGGCTGAGCAAGACATTTATAGGCAACCAAACTGTTCCAATGTACTTAAATGATATGAAAACATACTGTGAAAGGGTCAAAGTTCTAAGATGAATACGCTTCTTTATCAGCTATTTTACTCTGAAGGAGACCATAATTTACAAAATGTTGTATTAAAAACACTTATTGAATCAAGTCATTGAGACCATTAGCTCATTCGTAAAGTGTTTACTGATGTAATAAATCAAGTTAGAAGTAGGGTAATTTTCTCATAGACTATCTATAGAATCAGACCTCTTTTTAAAACCAGTGGAGTTGCCCCCTGCTGGCCATTAGAAAAAAATGCAGGTTTAAGGCACGTCTGCATTGACTGACTTTTTGTTATAAATCCACATTTCAGATATATATCATTTTACATTTTATCATTAACCCCTATGGTTTTGTAGCAACAGACAGCTTGAAGTTGTGCTCCACTCAGACGTCTGGATTTTTAAATATACAACTTGACCGCCGAGACTAGCACAAACTGGCGTGTTTAGCATCTTAGCATTTGAGCTACACGGATCTTGGATACCGGTTGTCCTGGCATCCTGCAGACGTTTCTGAAGCTGAATCACCGCAGCGGGTCCACTTGCCGACCGTCCAGAGTCGGTCACCGCTCACTGCCCAGCTGCTGCTGCTCCTCCGGTAACTGTTGATGTTGTTGATGTCTACTCGGCTCGGCTCGGGGCGAGACCTAAAGCCCTCACCAGCTCCACTCCATCTCATCAGGAGCGCCGGTCTCTGGTGGCTGCTCGTGGCAGGAGAGGGGCGCACGTTTCCCGCACACCCCCTCAATACAACATCCAGCTGAAGAACAAGTACAACATCCTGGACCTTCACGATTTCCCTCTTTTGGCGATGAAGTCCCGTCTCTCTCCTCCTCCTCCATCTCCCTGACTGCCTTCTGGCTCCCACAGCTCTCTGCTCGCCCAAGAACTCGCCGCTCAATCCTGCAATTTACACCTGCGCCACAGCGGGCTCCTGCCCCCTGCTCTGTCCATCCATCCCCGTCCACTCTGTCACCACGGGAGAAGTTCTCCTCTCAGGCCACTCCCCCTCCAACTACACTCATTATTGGAGACTCGATCGTGAGAACGTGAGAAACAAAACTGCAGTGACTTTCTGCTTTCCTGGCGCTAAAGTGTCCGACATCCAGGAAAAGTTTCCCAGCATCCTTACCAAACACCCACTGGCTAAGGATGTTGTAGCGCATGTCAGCTGCAATGACATTTCCAACCAGTCCTCCGAACTACTGAAACAGGATTTTAACTCACTTCTCGATTCCCTTACGGGCTATGACGGACGCGTTTTCCTCATCGACCTCCGGGTCCAGCAGGCCAGTTTTTATCCGAGTTCACTGACTTTCTGACCTCTATTATTAAGTTAGATAAAGTTTTATTACTTGGTGATTTTAACCTGCACATAGATGACACCACAAATTCTGTAGCCACTGAATTTTTCTTAATATCACAGAATCTTTTAATTTCAAGCAACATGTCTCTGGTCCCACTCACAAAGGTGGTCATACTCTAGCCTGGGTATAGATATTACCCACGTCCGTTGAGAAGACTCACTAATTAGTGATCATAAATGTTAAATCTATTTTCGACCTTTCTGTAAATTCTGACCCAATCTGTCAAGAAAGAACAATGTATTACCGTGTCATCACTGAAAATACGGCTGATCACTTTTTACAGCACTTCTGCTGTGATTTCATTCTAAATTTTAACGATGTTGAGCTTTTAACACAATCTTTTAATGAGCACTGCTCCGTGCTGCTGGACATGGTGGCACCCCTGAAGATTAGGTCGAAGGCGATCTGCAACACTTCGCCGTAGGTAACAGACACTGTCCGAAACATGAGTCGAAAGTGTCGCAAGATTTTTTTCGTTGTTGCTCCAGACACAGTCCCCCCCACAATTGTTCAATCCCTTGGGCCTCTGTCTTCTGCTGTCCACTCTAACCTCCGTAACTTAGGGGTGTTTTTTGATCAGTCTACATTGTTTGACAAACATATAAAACAATTGACCAGATCTTGCTTTTTCCATCTTAGAAACATCAGCAAACTGAGATCCGTAGTTTCTAAAGCTGAACTTGTGATGCTCATACATGCATTTATCTCATCTCGTACTGATTTCTGTAACTCACTTTTCTCCTCACTAAGTATGTCCGCTCTAGACCGCCTTCAGTCAATTCAGAATGCTCCGACATCCCCCCTGTCCTGAAGTCTCTTCACTGGCTCCCTGTTGCATACAGGATTCAGTTCAAAATTCTTACTCTCACATATAGAGCATTGCATGGTCAGGCTACCCTATATATTGTTGAACTACTTCACTCTTATCTGTCTGTCTGTGATCGATCATTTGAATATGTGGCACCCAAACTTTGGAACTCTCTGCTTCTCCCCCTATGGTCTGCTATTTCTGTGGACTCTTTTAAAAATCACCTTAAGACCTATCTTTTTAGACAGGCATTTGGATGACCACCATGCATTGTACATATTATTTAATAATTGTTATGATTCATTGTGTGTTAATTGTGTTTTAACTGTGTTTTAATTGTCTTATGTTCCCCTATCTTATCTCTTTCTTTTTATCTTCTTTAAGCACTTTGTGATTTTATCTTTGAAAAGTGCTATATATAATAAACTTTACTTACTTACTTCCGATTTCCTGCAGTGTTTAATCAGAACATACTCACTGCTCTATAAAAATGCCTATGTAATTTAGTGGGAGGGGGTGTTAGACATGCAATTTTCAGGTTGCACCACATGAAACTTACATCCTGTACTAATGGTTAAGAGAAAAAAAAAACATTCTCCACTTCCTTTGTTTCTTTCCTCACCACTCAAAACATACAAAGCAAACTATAGCTTAGAAAATTACCTACACTCATTGTAAATAATATTAATAATTCCTCCATTAAACCTAAATATTTAGCATGAACTTGACTGAATTACTTAGGGAAACCAAAGCCATTTAATTGTGTCCTGCATCCTTGTTCATACCACATTCTGCTCTAAGCTATTACATTCATTTTCAACTCTGATGATTATTATGTAGTAGATACTAATAGAATAATGGGGGGAGAATAGGAGAGTACAGAGGTAATTAGGAATCAGTGGGTCATCTCGTTTGCCCAGAGGAGGATGCAGAGGGAATTACCTGGTCCACAGACATAGAGGAGACAGAGACAGGAGGCGAAGAAGAAAAAAGAGAGAAGAAGATATGAATGTAGGGGATATGAAAGAAAGAAAGGAAGAAATAGAGAGAGAAACAGAGAGAGAGACCCTAGAAGTGGAGTATGGATGGAGACTGAAAAAGAGAGAGAAAGGCGACATCAGAAAGGAGAAAAATGAGACTTGTTTCATTTTGAAATGATGGAATGTGTTCCCACCCCAGAGCTCTGTTCAATAAACCGCCTTCTGTTGTCGAGCTCTGAAGGAGACAGGGAGGAGAAGAAGGGAAGGGAGGAAGCAAGAGAGAACAAGATGGCCATGTGCATGAGTGTGTGTTTATGTGAGTCGAGAGTGTGAAAGGGTGTATCCAACCCATAATTCTATAAAGAGCATTAGTCCGCCTACTCTGCTGCATTGAATGCTGTTCACTCATTCCCCTGCATGACTGATTATCATCAAAGACAAATTAACACATGGATCTCTGCAGTCATACATTAAAAAAGCCTTATGTCGATGATGCTCTGTTATTCAAGACAAGTGAGTCTGTTTTTGTGCTTAATTAATTAATGAACAACATTTGCTTATTCCAATTGGCATTTTCCAGTGCCACTCAGGAGTTAATGGTACTCCAGTTTGAAGGTTGTTTTCCAATCTCTGTATTAACAATAATAAAGTAAAGTTTAATGTATGAGAGCAATAGAAAGACCGAATAATAGCTCTGTAATGGCCCCTTTCAGACTGCCGTTTCAAGCCCCGATATTTACACCTCTGTAACATTTAGCCTGCTGTCTGAGCCCTCCAAATGCTTGTTGGGGTGATCCCGGCTTTGTAAGGCCTTCAGAGGTAGTAACAGAGGTGTAAAATTGATGAGACTATTCAAGTGATCAATGTGAACCGGCGGAGCCAACAAGGCATAAATTATATGACATATCATGAGAAACACGCCTCTAACTTGAGTCCGACAATATTTGAATCATGTTCAGCAAAATGCAGAACAACTTTGCTTGAGTCTGAAGAATCTCTACAGCGAGAAACAGCACGACGGGCAGTTCTTCCATCATTGTACTGTGCCCAGTGTCACCGCTTATTGTAAACAGAAAACAAACTGATGTCGCTTACTGTATAGATACTGCAGCAGATACATACTGTACAGCTACTGTGTAAACTGTGCAGCCTAATAGCACTGTGCTATTGTGCAGCATTGCTGCTACTCTGTTCCACACCACTAATGTCTCCTCCCACTTCGGTCGACGATGCCAGACTGCTGTGTACATGGATGCCATTGTGGAATCAGTATGAATGTCCTAAGGTGAAATGCAAGCACAGCTCTTTATGGCAACACAGCGGGACTTTTGTGAAAATGCAGTCTGAAAGGGGCTGATGAGATCGTTAAAGGGCTGGTTCACCAATATCATAAAAAATATAATTTTCGCAGATAGTTTTGGTTTTGTGTGCCTTCACCCCAATCATATTCAACTTCAATGAAGTTACTCAAGCATTCAAGAGCAAAAGCAACTTGTCTTTCCCCACACCAGAGCTGTGTACAAAATACACACACCGGGAAACTAACAAAATTAAGTACACTTGAAACAATCAGTGTGCATATTAAAAGAAACAAACAAAAGCAAACAGCTAGAAAAATTAAAATTAATTGTGGATGGTGGTTAAAAAGCTCAAAGAACACAAAATATGACTATTACATTTAGAAAGAAAACAAACATTAAGCTTTCTCTTTGTTAACTCTAATGGGCAGTGTAATTATGAATCACAGTTTGACTGGCTTCTTGCAGCGCATGAATTGCATGAGTAAGTATGTTGAACAAAAACAAATAGGTGGGTCAAAAGGAATCAATCAGGCACAAGCCTCAAACGCCTACACAGTCCTGAGAAGAGGTCCAATCAGACAAGAGTGAAAACAGAAAGTTGTGCTTTGGCTCACTTCAATAATATACAGAATATACATATATAGCTGGTATTATTATTTTAATTACATCTTTATAAATATGAATTTTGTGCTGCAAAAAAGTAAATAAGTACAGTGCCACTAAGAGAAGACCAACTAGTAGAAAGGATTTAAAGGATGCTGACCTTAAAATGAAAAAGAAGAAACAATCTGCTCTGCTGCAGTTTTCTGAGGAATATATTCAACACATTTATTTGTGGCTTTGGTGAATAACACTCCATGTAAAGAAAACTCCACAGGCACATTTAATAAAATTCTATGATAGTGATGTACTCAACCTCAAACCAACCCTCTCAGTGAGAAATAGACCCTGGTTAACCCTGCTGATTTAAGAATTCAGACTGCCAGTCCTGCATTATGTATCGTAACATTTAAGTAACAAGACTGTAGCAGCTATAAACGGCAGGCACAGCTCCTGGATCCACCACCACCACCACTACCACTGTAACCCTTCAATGGGGTCATGGCTTGGTCCTACAGACCATCGCACCTATTATTAACTTGCACCACTTGCTCCCTGAACACAGTACCGACACCTCTCTTTAAATCCAGTTCCCCCATGTTGTCTCAGTTCATCTCCACATGCATCAACAAATCTTAGCAGACAGGAGAGGTGCCTGCTGCCTTTAAAATAGAAGCTCAGAGTTCAATCCTGGGGGAATCTAACCCCAATCAAGGCTCTTGCTCAAACTACACAGAGCCATCCCCAACCTGCTGTGTCTCACCAGAATGTTCCAGCATGCTGCTTCAGTCACAGCAGTCTTAAAACAAACTTGATAAAACATTTTAGTTGCTATTGGTTCACAGCAGCACAGAAATTGTCTTGAATGAAGCTTTTTTTATGACTGACTAATGGCAGCCAGCTTCAAGTCTGTTTTTCCTCAATCAATGAATTCTGAGAAGTACTTTTCAATGATATTTATGGATATGTAGGTATAATATGTAGCAATATGTATGCGTGGAAATGTTTTTCTTTTTTTACTGTAGCCATATCAGCAATATGAGTGTGGGAGTTTCACAACCTCTTAGATGTAGTGTAGAATTTGAGATGCTGCAACTTTTGTGGTTCTATGAGAGAAATAATTCAGAAATGCCGGTCTCCAAAAATAGTTTAGTCTCACTTTACATGTGCACTTGCAGGACTTTGTACAAATATAATTCTTTTGTAAACAAGCCACAGAAAGGAATGTTATTGTACAAATGGAAACAAAAAGAAATTCGAAACTGACAGGATTTACTGGTTGAATTAGTTCAAGTGAAAGTGGAGAATAAAACAGAGATGGAACACACATTTTTATGTTCCACAGAGGTGTTATGAGGCAATCATATAAAGGACCTCTGTCTAGCTATGCATAGTACGATATTTGTGGCTGTCAATAAAAATGTGACAAAACATAAAATATGTATATATTGTACAGCTCATTTTCAAAAACCTCTTGAAAAACCTGAATATCAAATATCCTTGGAAGTTGTCATTTTGTAAGTCAAATACTCCTTCAGACTACCGCTGAAGAGAAAATGCATTTTAATGTTTTTTTTTCATATGTCTTCTTAGTTTCTTTGAAAAATAGTTGCTCACTATCATTTGACTCAGACAGTCATGATTTATTTTTTCATTCAGTGACTTTTCTGCAACGTCTTGTTTGAAGGAATGATGGGGGTGGTTCAGTTTCTTTGTTAAGCAATATCTTTTCACAGCAGTGACAAAACCAAGAGGAAAATTCAAAAGGAAGCTAAAGGAACTGTGGTACTGGAGTTATTCACTCGACGCCAGTAAGAAGCAAAACTAGATATAGAGACAAAATAACAACAGCAGTCTGCAAAACAATAAATACATGGAGGCAACATAAATGAGGAGGCACAGAAGAAGACACTACTTCTTACCTTTCTGTGAGATTTGAAGGAATATTAGAGAAAGCACAACAGAATCCAAAAGTTTGAAACCAAGGCAGCCGAGAGTGATCATCAACAGAGGTTAGGCTCAATTGGGGCAACAATAGAAGATTGTGTTGATGGAAAAGAGATCCAAATGTGAGCGGGAATTCATTCCTTAAGCTGCTTCTGGGATGATTTAGTTTTTTTCTCTAGGATCTTTTTTTTTTTTGCTCATTCTAGTTCCACTGGGCACCACAGGCAGAAATGATCAAATTCTAAAAATGAATCTGCAAAACCTATTCTGTGTGCTGCGTCATGCACTACACATACCCAATCAGTCACAGTTGTTCCACAATCTCACATTTTCTCACACTCATGTCGGTAAATGCTCTGATGGTGATAGTGAGTTTCAGAAAATTTAGGTGTTTTTCTACATTTGATTACATTTACATCATGAATGTGCCATTCCACTTCTTACTTTTCAAAGTGGTACTTTTCATGGTTTGGTCCTGCAAGTAAAGCAAGCAGCTATTCATATGTTAACATGTGCCACAGAAAATTGATAGAAAAGTGTAGGCCTCAGTGAAACAAACAGCAAGAACTGTTTCTCAGCCCAGTTGCCTGAAAGAAATGTTGGCAGTGTATTTACTGCAAACCACAGATATGCTGATATGAAAGGTTTTCAGCCCCTTTAAGTGTCTGTATGAGACGCCTCGGGCTGGTAATGTGGTAAAATGAGAGTCACAGTCCATGGAGGGAGGAGGTCGGGGTGGTTGGATGAGTCAAACAGACACCAGACTATCACCTATGGGACCAGTATTCTGCTCCTGTTCATGTCCTGTGTGAAATCAAAAGTCAGTTTTGTTATGCAATGTGACATGCAATGTGACACTCTACTAAACCAAAAGGTATATGTATATAAGTCTTCTTTAATCTTGTAGTTTTTTGTTACACCTAAACCCTGATCTTTTTTGCCTAACCTTAACCAAGTAGTTTTGGTTTGAACTTACAATGTTAACATGTATTTAAAACTGCAACTAACTCAGTCATGTATAGGGAATGGAAACAGGTTCAGAAACTTAAGATTCAACATATGGTGTTTGCAGAAACATACAGTGCCAACTAGGGGTGTGACGATACTCTCAGCTCACGAGACGAGACAAGACACGATATTGGGTTCACGAGAACGAGACGAGATTTTAAGAAAACTACAATCACATAATATATGACTGGACCAACAGACTTTTATTTAACCGAGCTGAACATGCATTTTGAAATGTTTTATTATAACTCTTTACATGCATGATGTAAGCATGAGCTTTTAATAAACTTCTTCTTCCACAAATTGAAACTAAAATTAAAATTCATAAAAGTTGAAATAAGATAAATAAAAAAATAAAATCCCCCAGAAGGATTAATGAGACTCCAGAGGTGAAGTATGCTAATCACTTAGCGACAGTTTCGACCGTGATCAGTGATCACATACAGGACAGATTAAACACGGGAGACGTGGCCGTCATCGCTAACTGAACAACATCAGCATCTGATCAAAACAAAGCAGCATGGCTAATTATCATAAACATAGCGATCTTGAATTAACCCGCATCACTAACTGTGAACAGAGCTTGTTGTAAACAAACAGATCGCTAAGTGAACACCTCCTGCAGCAGCAGCACATACACACTGAACTGCTAAAGAGCTAACTGTTAGCCGGCTCTGTGACTGCAGGAGGATAGTGCTGCTTCGATTCGTTAACGAGCCGCCGGCCCCTGCGACGTCATTCTGACTGCTTGCTGCTTGCCCTCCCTCTCCTCTTCTTCTTCTTTTCATTTTACTCTCCCCACAGGTAAGAAAAATACATTTGGATAACTCACAAATCTCGCGAGACTGATTTGTAAAGCAACGAGAAATATCGTTGAGTTTAATCTCGCACCCCTAGTGACAACATTTTATTCTGGCACTATACTTCCCTTCTCTCCTGTGGTACTGATAAGTTTCCATTCTTCACTCTATAACCTGGACAAAGATGAAAACAAAATAGATAATGCATCTCCACACAGGTATTTATTCATCAAACACATTGAGTCTAATTGATCTTTTAAAGTGCAATCACAGTGGGAGCATAGAGTTCAGACCTTGATTGCTGCAATTTGGTATTTAGGCAAAAGGCGAAATGAAAACAGACACATTTCAGACCATCCGGTTAAATTGCATGAAAATGGAATTCAATCACAATACACAATCAATGTGCACTCTATTTCAATACAGCCAAAAACAATCCCAGCAGCAAGCCTGTTATACATCCGATTGATTGTGATTGTGATTCTGTGCAGGGAGCTTAATCTTACATCAGGGAGGCCCAAATAATGTCCTGAGACAGACAGAGATTTTACAAATCTCCCATCAGCAGGGAAAAGAGTGATAAAGTATGTCTTCCACTGCGGGCAAGAAACTTGTCTCACCTTCCTCCCTGAATCATATCCTCTCTGTCTGACTCTAATTGCTCTCTCAAAATATCCCCTCTGTCTCTCTGTCCGGTACTTATTCTATTCTTTTCCCACCATTTCAAGCCAACAGTATAATTTTATGGTCTCAAGGGTATTTAAAGAACCGAAAAGGCCCAACCTTTGCACTCCTTAAGTTTGGTTGTTTGTTCTTATGTGTATCTGGGAATTGATGGTTATTACGCTGTTATCTTTACTCTAAATCACCACAGGTTCAAATAAAATCGAAATGCTAACATGTGAAATGCAAATGTAAGGATTCAAATCCCAAACAATGTCTTTGAACTGCAATTTCCCATGCAATAAACGCATATGCAGCACACAAACAGGTGTTTATGTTCAAAGCCATATGGGAAGAACACGGTAAATGGATCTGTTTTTCACATTTTATGCCAGTACAGCAAAATGAATGTGCTTTCACCACTGGCAGTAATTGCTACATATAATTAAGGTGGCTGGGCATCCATGGAAACACAAAACGCAAACAAAAAAACAGGAATTTCAAGCAATTTTACAAGTATGACCTATTTTTTTATTTTAGCGCAACCTGCCCCAAGGTAGGGGTAAATATGAGCGAACATTAATCCTATGGAGGTAAGATGTAAGACTCCATAGAAAAAAAATAGATGCATAAATCTTTTTTTGGTCTTTTGGCAATTTCACAAGAATATGTTCAGCTACCACCTGTTGGAGTTTAGTGACAGATGATTTGTATCTTTGCAAAATGTCCCAGTTTTAGTTTCTAAATTTACCATATGTACACCAACATAATCTGCTGGAAAACAAAATGCAGCTTGACTCAACAGGTTCATGTTGTGTACAGTATGTACAGGTGCATCTCAATACATTAGAATAACATAGAAAAGTCAATTTCCAGTAGTTTAAGTCAAATAGCCCCGAACAAGTATTGAGTGAATATACAGTCATGGAAAAACTTATTAGACCACCATTTTTCTTAAATTTCTTGTTCATTTTAATGCTTGGTACAAGTAAAGGTACATTTGTTTGGACAAATATAATGATAACAATAAAAAGAGTTTAATTTAAGAGCTGATATCTGGCCATTTTCCATGGTTTTCTTGATAATGACCAAAATCATTATCAAGAAAACCATGGAAAATGGCTAGATAGCCGCTCTTAAATTAAACTCTTATGAGCTATTTTTGTTGTTATTATATTTGTCTAAACAAATGTACTTTTAGTTGTACCAAGCATTAAAAAGAACAATAAATTAAAGAAAAAAAAGGGTGGTCTAATTATTGTTTTCCATGATTGTAGATGGACATACTTTTCAGAAGCCAACATTTCCATATTAAACATACTTTTTAAAACTGGTCTTTTGTAATATTGAAATTTTTTGAGACACTGAATTTTAGGTCTTCATTAAATGTAAGCCATATTCATCATAAACAACAAACAACAGTTTTATGGACCAAAAAAACAGCAGTGGACGGCTCCTCTCTTTCCATTGCAGGACGGAGAGATTATAAGACCCTTAGCTCCTACAGCCATCAGGCTGTCTAACTCTTCATGAGCTAACAGACTAACTGAATTTACCCTCAGGGATAAAAATAAATAAATAAAAAAGTAATTTTGAATTTGAATAATCATTATAATTAGAATACATTAAATAAATGAAGACATTAATGTTCCAATCTATGTGTAATGGATCTATATAATGTGTTATTTCCACTTTTGAATTTAATTATTGACATAACTAAACTTTCTAAGTTATTGAGATGCACCTGTATGTATTTGATGCTGGAGCAGGGAGACTGATCCTCTGATCAAATCATCATATACATCTGCTCTGCGACATCTGAAAATCCCTCTTGAGCAAACATTTGTTATATTAAGTTCATTTCATTAGAATATGAATGTGATTACATATCATTAGAAAGTGCTTCACACAGCAAATCAGCTCCAGGAATAGTTAATGAATTCATGTTATATATAATACTAAAGTCTCACATGTATCTAATCCCATTTCAATGCATTATTATGCTCTTTATCTGCAGAAAACATCTGACACTGCAGAACTAAAATGTTCTGACCCACAGTAACCAGACTCTTTACCTCATTCTCTGTGTGCTTTTTTTTTCTATCAGAGATAAATGGATTAAATTTGTGATCACATTAAGGTCTTTTTGCAGATATGATTGGTTAGTCTTCTAACGCACCATTTAAACCTGCTCTGCGTAGCTCTTAAAGTACCCTCTGGACAAAATGGCCTTAAAATTGAATAGAGAAACTTTAAAAAAAAAAAAAAAATTCCCTTCAGACCACAGTTAGTTTTTTAAAATCATGTTAATGTATTTTCTTCATTCACCTTTTCAAACTAGTTAATTCAATATAAATAGAAGTTACCCATATATTATAAGTAATAATTATAAGGAGCGTTGTGAATGGCCAAAGATCATTTGTGTGCAATAGCCCTGGAGTAAGAGGGTTCAAGATCAGGCAAGAAAAAAGACCCTTGCACTGTGTGTTCTTGGACAAATCATCAGTGGTGTGTTCTTTGAGACCTTTATCATAAAAATCCTAACCTCCCTGACTACCATATTAACCTACTTCTTGACCACTTCACCTTCATTTCATGGTGCATAAATTTGTTTATCATGCATATGTTCACTTTAAATTCCATCTAATGAAAAAATATGGTAGGCTGAGTTATTAATGTTCAAAAAAAGCTGATGCAATATCGCACAATGTTTCCTTGCTGAAGGCAAATAAACATCTTTTTATGGTGTAATTTAACTGAGCCATTGATTATTTTCATTCCTGCTTCAGAATGCATAGGAGCTGAGTCACAGTGGAGATGGGTGAGAAGATTGCAATGACAGGCGAGGAATGGAATAAGCTCAAGAGCAGTATAGTGAGTCAATGGCATACAAAGCACCTGCAGATACCCTTGAACCATCACTTGAAACAGGAAGTGGTTGGAGCCTGAGCCTGAGGTAAGTCATTGACCTAGGTGGACTCTAGTGAGCTGCTCCGGCAGACATATGCATTTCACCTTGGGAGCAATACTAAGTGTTATAGGACTTGCTAAGCTGCTTAACTGGGTACTTGATTTGCCTCAGCCTTGCACCATGCTCTGCAAAAAGTAGCTGTAAAAAATAAAACCAGTAATCTGCTTCTTTTTACACATGACTCCTGTGTGCTCACAGCACATCATGTTCTACATACTGTATACGATGGTCTAAAGTGATTGATTTCTGCTTGGCAGGGAGATACTGACAGCATGTAAAAATAATGTAGCTATTCCAGTCACTTTGTTAGACGTACGATGCAACAGAAATGTGGTTGCTGTGCTGAAGAGACAAAGATGCTATTTTAGGGCAAATTCATAGGATAATTTTCCCCTCAGTGGGTATGGGAATTTGGTAATATGGCTAAAAAGGAACAAATGCATTAAAACAATTCTGCTTAAGGATTGCAGTTGTTGATAAATTGCCCATCTTTATTGCCTCAAAAGGTTGAGTGTGTAGCACTGTTGAAGAGGTGCCATTTAAGCACAGCAACACTATTCACTGTAGGTAAGTCTGGTATTTCACAGTGTGATTAGCCTTGGCTGTCATGAATACCAGATTATGTTGTGGACTGTCAGAAAACCTCTCACTCAATAACCCCAGCACATTTTTAATACCACCAGCACATTTACAAGTCTCTCATCCACACTTACAATCAAACACATTTATCCCTCTCACAAAAAAAGGTGTTTAACTCGTTTTTTCCCCTCAGTGGAGTGAATCAAAAAGCTAGCGTTTGCTTATTCTCTCCTCCTCTCTCTCAATCAGCAATTTTTCCCTTTGATCTTTTATTCATATGATTAAGTCTGTGTATCAACAGACTATTCATTCTACATTTCAGTATATGATGAGACCATCTTTGAAGTTGGGCATGCTGCAGTGGAATCACTTTGGCGAACAACTGCTTTTTTTAACAATTACTGTTGGATTTGAAACACTTTCCATCTGGTTAATTATCCCATTTAAATTGTTTGACCTTAAGTGTAAATGAACACAAACAGTTTTCTGTGTTGTTTGTGGCATATTCACTGAAATATTTTTCATCTTAAATGGAAAAAATATTGAAACACTTCCAAGCTTTCCCGGCCCATATACTGGCTATGTGTCATCCAAAATCTCCATAAACATTTTTATTTCATATCCAGTTATTCACTATTCATTATATTTTTCTTGTTGTTCTGGCTTCTGTGCTCCTCCAATCTATTTTTCAGCTTGCTTATTATAATGCTTTACCCTTGCTTCTCTCCTCCATTTGTCTCTCTATCTCTGTTTTTTTCAGTGCCAACCACCTTCATCCATCCTCACTCTGCCCTAATTTTGCCTGTTTGTCCTTCTCTGTCTTTCTCTCACTCACATGTGTTTTCTATCTCTTCTGCCTTTATTTTTGCCACCATTCCTCAATCAATATCTTTAACCCTTGTTTTCTCTCAGCTCCCTGTTCTCACCTCCTCCTCTCTCTGCATCTACTTTTTCATACCCAGAAGAAGATAAAAGGTTTAAGAATGTTTAATGTCAGATGTGTGAACAAAGCACATGAGCAGGAAGAGTCAGCAGGGATCCCATAGAAACCTACATACAACCTAATGAGCAAAAGACAGCCGAGTGCGCTGAACATGTAGTAATGAAGTAAAGGTGGTGCGATTTAGGAAAGAGGGGTGTGAGGTGAAACGGAAAAAGTGTATGTATTCATGTGTGAGCAATGGGTCATGTAGGGGAAAATATTTTGTGATTCATATTTTATGAAGCTTTTCTTCGACTAAAAATGGAGCATAAATGGTTTTGATGTTTTCAATGTCACTTTTCATCCATATTTATTCAGACTGAACCATTTTCAATGACTTATAGCTCACAGTGTTGCCCTGAGCTAAAGTGCTAGCATCCCTCTGACGATGATCTTACCAGGCATGCCAGTGAAACTGTCAATGCATGTTTTTGTCAGTACGCCACCATGTAACCTGCTACAGAATAAGGTGTGAAGGTGTGCTTTTGTGTAATTGTAAGATCCATGTTACACCCCGTGATTGATTCTGGATAAAAAGGAAAAGGCGCACTTCTATTTCAAACCTAACCTCTACATCTTTTCTTTTCGATCGTTATTCACTGTCACTGACAGGCCCTCATTTCCAAGCACTGGAATGGAGTAAACATTATCTACACTAGCATGGTGGCTGAATTTAGTAGAAAATAAAATGGTGCACTCAATAGCACTCAAGCGTACACACAGCTATGAAGAAAATCATACAATTGTTAATGCACATTTGTTTGCACTCCATCTCTTTTATGCCCCTAATACCCTTCATCACACATTAGTCCACTCCAACCCCCTCTACCTTTCTTACTCATGTGCACAGATATCTCCCCTCTCCTTTTTTTCACCTGCACACACCTTCCCAGTGGCCCTTGGGTGCTGTAGGTAGCAGACCCAGAGCAATGGAGCAGCAGAACCCAGCAGTGGATTAGCGGCAGTGTGCGAGAGAGGCCAGATCCAGACACATTCCTCTGGGGAAGTCAAGCCAGCTAATCCGACCCCGGTGCTTACTCTATCAACCCCCTACCAGCTGCACTTTGCCCCCGCACACAAACAGACAAACTCACAAAGAAAATATAACCCAAGCGTGAAGATTTCAACTTAGATGTATGTCAAGGGGTGTACAGCATGCATCTAAATTTAACTGACATCCATTTTAGGGTATATCACTGGAGGGCACACGTGTTACATACCACAAAGAGTCTGACACTTTTATTCACACATGTGCACATGCACTCATGCATATCATACACATATACGGTATGCATACACACATTCACAGACACCTGTTCAAACCCCACAGGTCCCCCTGTGGGAAGACACGAGACCTTTGGCCCCAGTGTGACACGAAAACCTTCCCAGGCGTCAGTTCTCATACATGGCCACTCCTAATCAGAACATGCTGCCCAGATTCACAAGTACAACAGCCTGAGTCCCTGAGGGGAAAACAGAGCTGATGCTGTCACTGTAGCAGTCGGACTGGCTGTTCAGTTGGCTGGCTGATAATCTGGCTGGTTAGCCGACTGGTTCTGTTCTTTCAGATGCAGTGGCCAACACGTAAAAGTACATGCAACACATGAATTCCCTTTAAAGATGAACTAAAGCGTGCGTGAAGATGCCCCCATACACACAGAATGCTCTAGCGTGCTTGCTCACATGTAGCATTTATGTTCAATTTAGCATGCATGAACTGTTACATAGGCATGGACACACGGATACACAGAGATGCACAAAAAAACAACAACATGAGGATCAGGGAAGAGGCAGTGTGATTGCTCATCAAGCTGTAAGCAGGAGCTGGCGAGAGGCATCAATACGACTGAAGCCCACTCTCCTGGGCCCACCTGTCGATTACAGTGGTAAAGACAAGCTGCCTGGTGCCTCAATCCATTCCCAGCAGCCTCCACTGGGCATGTAGACACCTTAAGAATTTTGATGCCAAGAGGGAATAAGGGACCTTCCACTTCACACTAGCAGATACGCAGTGGTTTGACTCCGCTGCATAAACCATTCAGATAAACAACTCTACAGAGGAATGGAGCGAGGATACAAATCTATCACTCATGTGGTAGCGATTCAGTTTGTAAGGGTAGAATGAGATAGATTAATATCACGCTGTCCACAGAAACATGTAAAATGAGATTTTCACAGAGTGCCACAATGCATTGCATTGAGCTGGCAAAGGCACAATAAATACAGAATAAAGTGTAACTCACAAAATACAAAGCTCATAAAGTGCAACAGCTATTTACAGAGCAAATATCCCAAATAAATCTCAAGGCGTTATGAATTTAAATGTGATATTCATCACCATTTGGCCTCCAGAGTTGAATTATGTTTTTTTGAATATTTGGCCAAAGGACAACAATCCCATTGCCCTCTGCTGCCTTATAATTAGATGAGATTTGAGCAGGATCAAGCTGTTTTCTCCCATTTATCCTCCCATGGGAGAGCCGGGGTAGGGGTGGGAGGTTTAGCCTGTCTAGCCAACTAACCTTGGACTCAGAACAGAACCATGTAAAAAGATGATAATCTGGACAGCAGTTTTGCACTTTAGAGTGGATATTTATGGGATAAAGGTTTGTTTCCCCAGCCAATTTGTCAATTAACTGTTTGAAATACAAGTCTGAATAAATTAAAAGCAAATTATTCTGAGGGGCATACGGCTTTTTGTTGGTAGGAAAAGTCAGTTTCTTTGCAAGCGTGGCCACAATTACAAGCAGATGCTCTGGTTTCAAGGTTCTGGTTTCAGCACCATGGACAGCTCTCATACTGTAAGTGACTGGGAAACTCTCTCTGCCTTCCCTTGTGATACAAAGAGAGGCTCAGGGTCCATTTATAAGGCTTCCTTATGAACTCACCCTGCTGACTTCACGCTAATAAATCTTGCCTATACTAGGGCACAGGATATTGATTTCTATGGAGGTCATTGCAGCGACAATTATTAAGTGGGCAATATTCAAACCAGAAGCCATGCACATAATTGATTTAAACATCACCTGATAGACAGGCTCTTTCCACAGCTGCTGCTCCAAGGAAGTAGAAACTATGCCTTAGATTAAGTAAGCATTTAGAGATAATGTTGATGAAAAAAGGAAGCACACACATTAGAACCAAGTGAAGAAACCTGTCTGATTGTGTTACCGATCGGATACTGTTCATTCTATGTGCAACCACGGCCTCTCACACTCAGTGCTCCCCTTTTCCTCTCCGTTTCAAAGTAGAGGTCGGTGACTCTTCCAAAGCTAGATGGCAGAAGAGCCCCACTGCAGCTGAGCTGCGCTTTGCGCCGTCATCATCCCATCTTTGCATTGCAAATTGCCCAGTCCCATCACTCCCAATAACAGCTCCGCTCGATCTCCAAAATGAAAATCAGAGTTATGGTGGGATTGCCTACCAGGCGAATTTCTTTCATCAGCTTTCGGGACGGGGAAGCTGCCTATCTGAGTCTCACCTAAACCCCCCCAGCCCCCATCTCCCCTCACACACCACATGCTGTCATTAACAGAGTTCATTTCTTTCTCAGGATTTACATTCTTCCCATAAAGACGCGACCCCTCCTCCCCCAGCCACCCACACCTAACTGTTCCCACTTCATGATTTGTTAGCCGCACATCAACCACATCATACTTACACAGGACGCTCTCTCTCTCTCTCTCTCTCTCTCTCTCTCTCTCTCTCTCTCTCTCTCCCTCACAACACCACCACCACCACCCCCTCCCCACCACCTTTCCTCTCTCACTCTGCGTGGCTCAATTGCCGATCGATGAAGGCAGCATTCAAATTGTAGGCTAGACTCCTCTCAGTCCTCCGCCGGTTTATAGGGATTCAAAAAGGAAAGGTGTTGAACAGCAGATCAAGAGCGCACCGCCAGAGATGCTCACACTTGATGCCCCTCTCAGCAGAGATGGTTGAGCCCTCGTCCAGGTTGCTGTGGTCCTATCCTAAAATTCAGTCTTGCTCACTTCTCTCCTATCAGCTGACATAGCGCGGCGGGCGGCTCTGCCTGTTTCTCCTCTGAGAAGGGAAAGGGGGATCTACTTGAACCCAAAAGAAAGAAAACATAGGCTCCAGGTTACATGTGTTAGTTGTGAGCATGAAGGGGATTTACAGAGACGGATACTACGACGGATCTATTGAACTACGGGACGTTTTCAACAGGAGATGCGTTAAATGTGGCCGAGGGGACTTTGTTCAAGCCAAAACGATGAGGATTAGGACGGGAATTGTTTTTTGGAATCTCATCTTTTCACTGATGTTCACTTGTGTGAAAGGTACGAGCCACTGCAGCAAACCTCTGTATTTTCTCTCATGCGCTTGGTTGGTTGGTGTGTGCGTGTGTGTGTGTGTGTGCTTGTGTGTGTGTTTGTGTGTGTGCGTGCGTCCGTGCAGTGCGTGCGAGGAAATCAAAAGCTTTAACGTTACAGACGTGCGCAAAATAGGCTACCACGGTTTACTGGATAGAGTTTTAAGGGAAGCATTTCACCAGTTTGGCGCTCAATGCAGGCTTTGACTGAGTCACTCAATAGATATTCTTGCTGTAGCCTACGCTTCTTCTAATAGCCTACGTGAGCTGCTTTGCTTAGTAGGCTAACTAGTGAATTGTTGAGGCGCAAGTGCATGCACTGCAGATTTCCTATAGGATGTAAAGAGATTCTTATTTATTTAGGCTACAGCCGGGCGCATTTTCTCCTTTTCTGGGTCGAGTTTTCAAGTATTTATGTGGGATTTGCGTCAGGCCAATTCCTCACCAGAAACCTTACTGGAACCATTTAGGGGGGCCGAGGCAATTAGTAGTGTGGAACCAATTTGTCGACTGGTGTTTATCGGACTTGCCAGTGCAGGCAGGTGTAAGGTGGGCTTGTTAGTATTCCAGTGGTTCTTTCTCAGGGTCTGCCCATTTGAATTCTCGCTCTAGCTGGTGAGGTAACCGCTGATTCCATTTCATTCCTCATATGCATCAGCTACATTTATTCAGGCTGATGACAATCTCAGCACGAGTACTGAAACGACACTTTCTGATACAGTTTTTACAAGGTGTTCCTTTTTTTCCAAACTGTTTGAACACCTCTCTTTCTTCCCTTTGTTTACCACAGTAATGTTATTAATGTTATTTTCATACTCCAGCTTCATAGAATCAGTCAGAGCAATTGTTGCTCATTTACCACTCTGCAATTACCATGTGCTCCTGCATTGTCCACCGACATATAAACAGCATTTAGAGAGGACAAATAAAATCAATTTGTTGCTTCTTGCAATTTCACCTATATGCTGAATATAAAACTGAGTATAAGTGTGTGTTTCTCAGCCTGTGTGTATCATATATTAAATGTTGCACTCACTGTGTGAAATTCTAATTTCCAACTAAAATTCAAGCCAAAGGAAGAAAAAAAAAGGCAAATCCAATTCCGACCTCTCAAAATGTTTTTCTTCTTGATGTGTGTGCGTGTGTATGTGCATTCAGGGACATTATGTGTTAGAGTGCATGCCTGTTTATCTGTTGAATGCATGTATGGCTGTCTAGAGTATGGGCACTCGCAGATATCAATTTACATGCAGATTGTTCACCCTGTGAGTAATTCTCATGTCTGTCTATTGGGGGTGGATGAAATGTGCAGCATGCAGAGTAGCAGCGCCCACCAAGAATGAGCCAAGTCGAGTCGGGCACAGTGCTGTTTCATCACCACCCACATTGTGGCAATGTCAAACCTCGAGGCCACTGCCAATCCTCCTAGTTCTGTTACTTATTAGGGAGCCAGCCAGCCAGCCAGGGATTGAGGAGGGAGGGAGGAAGGGAGGGAGGAGGCCTGGGTCTTCTTTTGGAAAAAAAAGCAAAGGAAATAGTGACACAGACCAAGGCGAGCAGGAAGAGCCATGGAAGAGCTGTTGTTCCCCTGCTCTGACAGGTGACATGTTTGCAGGAGTAAAAAGATAGAGATCTAGCCTGTGACTCACTTCTGCTGCTAATATAATGATGCTGTAAAAAAGTCTCTATCTAGCAAAGTTTGTACAACACCGCGTTGCTAGAGGTGCTTATTCATATTAGATTATTTTTGTGCCAGGATCCATGTGTGTGGGCGGTGCACAGCTCTTATCCTCAGTTCACAAAGTTACCTCAGTCACCTGTCTGATTCTTCGCACTTTATAGAGCGGCATTTAATGACATTTCGTTAGTCATTTAGTTTTGTAATTAATAAAACTTGCACAGTGATGTTCTCATTGCGGCAGTCCACCACCAAACAAGTGAGGATATCCACTCTGCAACTGTGTCACCTAATCCTCGGGGAACTTATAAAACTGCTTGACACAGACACAAATCTAGGAAGCTAAATTGCAGGGACTGGGTTTTTTCTCTTAAATAGAGCAAAAGACCTGGGTCAAATATGAAAAGAATTCCTTTACAATCATAGTGAGCACTTTACTGTATCTTTACTTGAGTACAACAGCTGCGTTTGATCTTTTTTCTCACACTGCAGGCATTGATTGGACAACGATCAATCAAGTTCAGAATAATGAAAGAGTCCCAAAGCCGAGAGCGCCCCATTCTTATGACATTGTGTAAGCACTGGATAATATCATTTGAGAGAGCAGAGACATTCTCTAAACTTAAAGTGAATAAGATCCAGATTGGAGGTATGGCCACAGCTTACTGGATCTGCCCTTTATATTGTTTATGTTTATTAGAATATTTCATATTAAACTTCAAATGGCACTTTGCGGATTAGAATTTACTCAAATATTCAGCTTCCGTCTTCTGCGACTACTTTATACGGGACAGTCCTAGAAGTGACCTGATATTGAAATTGGTGGGAGGGGGGGTGGGGGTGGGGGGCATGATCGTCATGGGAAGTTGGAGGGACACCACAGGAGAGGACAAACAGAATACACAGGCACTGGCCTGTTTCCCGCACTGACATTAGCACGTCAAATGACAGCGAACGATTAATGATAGTGAACAGATTGTTGAAAATTGTCCATCTGTTGTGTCCCACCACTTCTGTTTCTTTCGATTATACTGTATTTATCAAATTCTCCTTCTGCTTTCCATATTTTCGGGGGGGTCAAAATCCAGTTGTTTTTTAAAACTCTATACCAGGCAGTCAGTAATTGCTGGTAATCAGGTGGGCTCTGCACAGACAGTAATCTGGCCACTGAGCCCTTGATGAAGACTTTCTCTCAATGTGATTATGTAAACAGGCTGGAAAGGCTGCTGGGGCTAATCAGGATTACAATTTGTCTGTGTAATTATACACTATCTACAGGGAATTGGGGGGGCATTATCCCACTGCCCCCACAGGTTCTTGATCTCCACAACAGTGGAAAAAGTAGAGCAGAAGTATGACGAAAACGTGGACAGTCTCCAGAAGATTCACCGGAGTTCAGCTTAAGGTGGAGGAAACAATTTATAATTTTCCAGGATACAGGAACTTGGAACAGTAACAGTTTTACTCCCTGGATTCCTGATGCCTCTGTTAGTGCTGACATCTCACTGGATGGACCTAGTGGTGTACCAAAGTAATACTCAGTTCACCCACTGGCCTCTTGCCCGTGGCTTTAGGCCTGGGCCAGGCTCTTAGATGTTGCTGACAGGTCCCCGTGAAGGTTGGATATAGTTTGTTGGTTCTGATTAAGTCAGTTCTTCTCAGGTATCAGTTTTAATATAAGCAATTCTCTTGGGGCAGAGAGATTGGCAATATCTTGTCTTCGGGAGGAAAAATGGCTCACCGTTTGTTGAGATTAAATGTAATAGGCTTCTACAGTATAGGCTACAGATGGTGGACGTCTTCTGAACCTGAGGTGCAGGTTTCAGAAGGGATTAAACTCTGTGAACTCTCTGAAGGCATATTTGCAGAATACATTCTATGCATTTATTTAGCCTCATCTATGCAGTGGTTAAAATGTACAAAACCTGTCACTTAAGAAATGTGCAGTCTCATCATTGAGATGAATGTATGCATAACAGTTGTGTGCAAAGCTTTAATTGTAAGTGAGATGTTACTAATACACCAGCAATTAGTTTGCTGTATATAACATCTAGGGGTGCTATGATTTCAATTCAAAATAAAAAATGAAAATAAAAATAAGCTTTAAGTTTGACTTATTGAAATCAAATGAAGCGTTTGATGAAATTTTAGTGTTGTACATTGCAAAAAAGACATTCCACACTTGGTGCAAGCTGATGTTGGTATTCCTATGTAAGTAATTAATACACTAAATTTCTGGAAAATTGTGTCGTTTACATAGCATACAAAATGCGCTATTTTCCTGTTCTTCTTCTTTACTCATGTTCTATATCAGTGACGTAACTGTAGCCATGTAAGTTAAATAGGGCAGTAGTTATTTTAAGCCTAACCCAGTTCTTTTTTCATAACCTTAAACAAAGTCATTTTGTTGCCTAAACCAAATCAATAGTACTATCACCTAACATCACCAATGTGTCTAGCTCTTTATATGGCACTCAATGAAATATTTGCAAATTCCAAATTTCAACCCAAGAGTGTTATTGGAGGATTTTTTACTTTTTCAAAACATTTTTACATTGGAAGTCAAGGTCAATAAAGTTATATTATATTATATTATATTATATTATATTATATTATATTATATTATATTATATTATATTATATTATTATCATACTGATCGGTCAGATGCCATGATGGGGACCCCATTTTGGATGTCTGCTAAAGTTACCATATATGGTTCTTTGCCTGATAAAGGCCAGCGACTGTTATTTTACAAGATGTCATATATAAAGTGTTGCATAAGTTTTTGTAAGAAAGCATATTGACATATTTAAAACGTGAAGAGTTGTCAGGGCATGAATCCAATGATCATGACTCAGTAGTCTAACTTTTGCATAGACATCAAGACTGATGGAAGAAAGTGTTGGAATAAAAAAATGTGATGGAATTGTGAACTTAAAATCAAATCGTGGTTTTGGAGAATCGTGACACCCCTAATAAAATCCTAGATGCATTTTTCATGTGTCCACTTAAGCACAATAATAGCATTGCCTTTGGATATTTTTTCCATTAATCTTGTGAAGAACTGTATCCACAGTATACCATACTTCCAGTATTTTTCACTCTGTGACCTGTGACCCACGTAACTTCATGAATCTTCCTTTCGCAGTGACCACCGCTGCTCTTGTTTGTGTCTGCAGCTGTCGACTGGATATTTGATATGTGACAGGAGAGCAGGCAGTGGGGGAGCATGGTCAGGGAAACAAAGTGGGGTGATGTGAAGGTAATTGAGGAGGTAGACTGCTTAGTGGAGGCTGCCTTGACTACACAGCATATTTCACAGCTATTAAAATACTGTAACGGGTGTGGATAGCTTTACAGATTAATTCTCAATGACACTACTTTTCTATCAATGTTGAGGACACAGCACTGCATATTCCATCTAGTTAGAAAATAGACCCGGACAGGTAGAACATATGATCTCAGTTTTCAGTGAGATGCTCCTAGATCAGCAGCTTTAGAAACGATTTATTTCTTCATAAATTCTGCTAATATTTTCCTGACTTGTTTTCATTTTTCTCACTTCATCTGTGAGAAATGAATAAGCACAAATTTAGTGCAGTTTATTTTCAACATGTGAGAAAACACATTGAGGATTCTGATGCACACACTGTACTGAAAAAAAAGAAAAGAAATTGATTGCTCATCTGATTTAGGGTTCCATGCTGTGTACATTGGCCTTTGGCCCTGGCCCGTGGAGCTGCATTCATTAAAGCACTCATTCATCCGTCTTTGTCCATTATCACTTTATAACCAGGTCTAAATTTGGTCACATGAGCTTTATCAAGGACACACAGAGTCACAGAGAGGAAGAAGCTGAACCTTGGTCCAGCCAATATCATCAAACTGCAGTGGCAGCACTTTTAGATCTGCAGTTCCAGTCCAACCTGTGGAGTCTAAAAGCAGTGACAGTAGCAGTAATGCTAATAGATCGTAAAGTAAAGTTTGTGGCACCTACAGGGAATGAGTGTTACAACTGCAGTGGTTCTCTTGTGTGTATTTGATGTTTTAATATGCAAAATGTTTTATAACACAAGCATATTTTCTGCTGAATTCCATGAAGAGTATAATTCACACTGCTGGGAGTGTCCTTGTCCTTGTCCTCTGTCTTCAGAGGGGGGAGGAAGAGGGTCTTATCTACATTCATTTTGTTTGGGGAAAAAAATAAACAAGGGGGTGATGCAGAGGCCAAAAGAATATTAGGGAAACAAGATGACTAAAAAGTTCATTTAGAGCTGCAATTATCAGTCAATTAATTGATTAGTCCACTGACATAAAATGTTTTAATGATCATGATTTTAGTAATTTCCAAGTAAAAATGACAAGCATTTGCTGGATCCAACTTCTCAAACATGAAGATTCATTGCTACGCATTACTGTAACTGCTATTACGATTGGAAAATTAAATTAAAAAACACATGCAAATGCAAAGATAAAGAGAAAATATTACACTGTTTGCCTCCAGGTAGTGGAAAATTGCTGAAGCTTTACTTTGTTTTTAGTAGGTGCCGGTGGTGAGGTCTGCATGTGCAGGTAGAGTCCTGCCACCATTACTTTTTTTTCCTTCATGTGGAGCAAGCCGACATGTATAGAATTGGTTAAAACCAATTTTCTGGAGAATCTGAAACCAGCTAAATGTTAATGAGGCAGTTTGTAAGTCTGTGATTGAGTTTCAATAGAGTTCCATGAGATGTTTTGCATCTAAAAGACACAGCCTCAACAGGCTGTTAAGTGGAAAAAGATGTTTACTTGGAAAGTGAAAACAGTCGGGTATTGTTTCAGCCTCTGTGTTTGTCTTTAGATAGGAAAAGACAGATTCTTGCTCTGTGCTTCTCTCCTATTTTGCTTTTTTGGGGCAAGTGAAGTGTTGATGTTATTGTTTGTTTGGAAGATTGGAGGCTAGAGAGACAGGCGTCCTATTAGATGTGTTGTTGGCTCACAGCTTTGTGTTGTACAGCAGTCCTCACAGTGGTGGCCTGGCATCAGGTGCAATATGGCTCAGTAGCACTTTGAGGAGGTATTGGTGTCTAGCCATAAAATACTGTATCTGCTGGGAAGTGGCTAAAGCACCAGCAGCATGGAGACGTCTGGAAACTGTTATTACACTTGGCTTTTCAGACACACAACTTCTGTTACGTCCTTGTGCAATGGTGTGTGTGTGTGTGTGTGTGTGTGTGTGTGTGTGCATGTGCATGTGCCAGCTGTGTTTCAGTGTGGCAGTGTATTTGATTTTAGTATTTCTCACCTCAGTGGTTGGCAATTTAAAACCACCAAATGGAATATTTCAGAGCCCTTTTCCAAATTGCAGTGACACACTCATGAGGTAATAGTCATTCTCTAGAAAGCCTCTTTTCTGTTCCTGTTGTATGGAGCCCATTTCCCTTTCATCAAGCATGCAGACAAGCATAGTGAGGGCTGTGATTATGCACATTCTATCAGTATGAATTGTGAAGGTGCAGCACAGCCATGCAGATAAAATCCTTGTCTTTGGGGACATCAATTTAAGATTTCTGTCTACTAAGGTTGCTGTCCCTTGCAGTCATCATTGTTGTATTCCTGGTTGTGCTGATGAAAAATTATTTTCTCTTCCCTCCATATTTTATAGCAGTGGCTCAGCATACAGCTTGCCATAGATCTAAGAGAAAAGTGCTTGTATTTCTAAAAACAAAATTAACTCTAAATATAACTCCTAAGTGCTGCAGCAGCTCTGATTTGATACAGGGCAAACCCTGAAGATTCATGATCTGAAGAGATGACAGCAGACATACAACAAAAGGTTTTTTGTTTTTTTTACTTCTTTGCACATTTCCTCTGATCAATGGTTATGTTCAACAAAAATCTATAATTTTAATTTCCCCTTCTTTTTCTGGACTTTATAAAATCAATACTGAAGGGAGTGTCTATGTGTAACAGTACTTTCCCTTTGCTTTGTTTTGTAAGAGGATGTGGAGACTTTGCAGTCTACCACAATGTTTTTTGACCTTTGATTTGCTTGGTAAGGGCTCTATCTTTCCAGTCAGTGCTCTGTAACCAGGCCTCACTGATGGATATCTCTATATTGGCTGACTCACCTTTAAGGTCAGGTGCAAATCAATGCAGGGTTTTTTTGTACTCTAACTTTGATTGCAAGGAGTCAGGCTGTAGCCTCCCTTTCTGTTTGTGATAGCCCCTCATCATGAACAATGATGAAATGCTACCTGGAAGAAGAGCCGTCCTTGACAAAGCATACACTACAGTCAATCGTGAGGAAATGGAGTATCAAACAGAGAGGGAAAATAATACATGCCAAAAATAAATCAAGAAGAGGAGCTTGAAAGCGCATAGCTCAGTGGGCTTGTGGATATTGGGCTTAGGATTTGTTTGAAGAAAGATACTGTGATGTATGAAGGGTGAAGGCAAAACACTTCGTGATGGTCCAAGTTTTGTTCAGACAAGGCTTGTTTCTTTCGAAAACTCTGTAATATTGCACTTTGGTATTGTTTAGTTATTCATGTAATCATGTATTGATTTTGATTAAGTTACTGTGAATATTAATGAAGAGCATTGAATTTGCATTAAGTCATGAAGTTCATTTTACTGCAAATTTATGATGGTTGTTGCGCTGACCTTTGCACTCTTATACACACTATCAATACGACATACAGAATATTAATGCTCCTTTTTATTCAGCTTTTTATATTACGTATATTTCAGCAATTATATCTCTTTGCTGAAAAAGGTGGTTGAGTTTATAATGCATATCACCATACACACCATTTTTGTCTATGTCACTTATTGCAAGTCTAAGATAATGTTGAGGACTTTTTGGGACTTTGAGGCTTTACTATACGTCTTTACTATAATATATAACTTATGTAACTAAAATGAAACGACTAGACCTATGTTATATATTTTGTTTATCATAATATATAATTATTTTATTTGCCTGTCATCATATCCCTAATGACATCAATGTTGTGGTTGCTGTGGTCAGATGTTGATCTTTGATCAAGCTGCTTAGTTTGTTGTTATATGTAGATCTTGGTCGTTTTTAACTCTATATTTCAACCAGATAAAGGAGTTTAGTAATTCAACGTCTGGATCTTAAGTATTCTGCAAAACAAGCTGATGTCGTGTGTCCACCTCACACTGTTGGAGAAACACTGATTGTTAACATGAAACTGCTTTATTCAGTGTTTTTGCCAGTTTTAATAACCAGATCTGTTTGTTACATAGAGAGGGAGACCTCTCCGGATAATTCGGCTTGCAGTAAAAATTTTCTGAACAATGAACACTGATGGAGAAATTGACTTCAGTGATGGCAATTGCAACAACTCCCACAATCCCACACTACTTAACTTTGGCTTGATTGAGAGAAATATATATATATATATATATATATATATATATATATATATATATATGTGTGTGTGTGTGTGTGTGCGTGTTTAACATTATTATCTTATTAAAAAGGGGTTTTCGCAACTTTGATAGCAGGCTCTGTTTAAAACGAAGAATCCTAAATGAAGCTTAAACACAGTATTATAAGACTTAATGACTTGAATGATAGCACTGTGCAGGAGGACAGCACTGAGTAAAATGCTCAGCATTTTAAAGACACAAAGTGTATTTGGCCTTGAAACATTAACACCATATTAGCGTGTCAGAGCTCAGAGACAGAAGGAACAAGTCCATCTATACTTCATCTGGTGTCCAGGCTCAGTGCATGACACTGGCTACAATAACACCACAAGGAGTGATACATCAAGGTGTGTCAGGAGCTCAGGTGGTAGAGACTGTTGGTCATTAGTCATATGATGGCTCAATCCCTGGGTCTTCCTGTTCACTTTTTGAGGTGTCCTTGTCAAGTCAACCAACCCCAAATTGTTCCAGATGGGTGTGTAAAAAAATCTAAATGGCATAGGTCAAAAGTATGTGCCAAATGGCCCAATGTAATGTAATGATACAGTCTGAGGATGTAGCATCCTGTCTTCAAGACTTTGTGTAGTCCATTTACAGTGTCCAATAGACCTCACCAAATGTCCTTACAAAGAGCCCTGCAGCTCATGTTCTCCTGCTGTTTTGTCTGTCGACACATCACAATAATGTTTCGAAATGTCACTGAAAAAAACCTCAAGAATCTAAACTATCTTTGATATGTAGCACATAAATGGTGTTGCTTTCCAGATGCTCACCGCTCTCAAGAAACTGTTCAAATGTCAAAAGAATATCTAACTCACAACCTTAATGTCACTTTGAGAGAAAGTTAACAGTTCAAGTTGACACTGACTTGTGCCAACAGGGGGCGCTACAACATTTCTTTTATTGCCAGAACATTGAATGTCATTAATCAGGGCACAAAATCTTTCATTTCAATATTAGTCTGATTGCTCTAAGCCACAGGGTTTGTTAGATTAGATAAACTTTATTGTCTTGTTCGAAGAATTGTTTTGGACATGCAGGCTGCCACATAAACTGGAGACAATAGGCAGTCGATAAAACACTAATACAGCGCAATAGACAGCAGATAAATTCAATAGACTTTAAGGACAATGTAGCAAATGGATCACAATAAATTTGCCAAACTAAAGTGCTGCAGTCTTTCATCAGAATTCAGCAGTTTCACTGCCAGGGAAAGAGAAGAGTTTGTCTTCCAGTTAAATTTGCCCTGCGAGAACCCGAAGCAATTACCTGAAGGGAGCAGGTCAAACTGTGAATGTTTATTTTCCAAGGCTGTTTAATCACGGTCTGTTCAAAAACAGTGGACTGGGATGGGCAATCTTTCATATCCATCAGCAATTGTCCATTACCCAATGGTCTGTTTGTCACTCATAATAATTTGGATGGCAGTAAAGGACTCCTCCTCCCTACTCCCTGCTGCACATAATCATTTTCTCTTTATGGCCCAGCTACAAATCTGCATTAATGGTGGAGGACAACATATTGGCTGTTTACTTCTTTTAGGGGACACCTAGCCCTTCAAACACCTGCTCATTTTCTTTCATGTTTACAGTAAACCTTAAATAACGTATCTAGCCTGCAACAAATTCTACAATGATGCATTATGTATTTTGTTTAGAAAATCAATCGTATTCTCCCTCCACACAGTGTATAGCACTGTGGTTCATTACCTGGTTCATTCTGCTCAAAATCTCTGTGCAAAGAAGAAAGAATCACATTCAGTAGTCTTGTTTCACCCTTTGCATTAGTGAGAGGCTCTGCAAGGCCAACAACACATATAAATATGCATGAATTCACACACAAACACACACTCATTCAATTCAGACTGACAAAGAGACAAACACCTTCAGAAAGCTCATCAGGGTGGGAGACAACTGCTGTTTTCCTGTCTGCATTTTGCTCGGAAAGCATAACAATTGGTGATGAGCATCAGAGGTGCAGAGTGTTGAAAATGTGGTATTTGTGTGTGTACATCCAAAAGGCCAGGGGTAAATGTAACTATTTGAGGAACAGCTGGGACCATTCTTGAGCTGTCTGTCAGCGAGCCTGCTGGCGGCCTGCTGAGGCCTGATTTTTTTTCCAGACTCGTGCATTATGATACTGATTCATATTTCTGAACCGCATTTTCCCCACTGTGCAATCACAGCATGTTGTTAATTTGGTTTCTCATCACAATTTATGGTCGCGTTGCAGCGTGGCGCTAACATGGGGTCGCGAAAAAACCCTGGGGAGTGCGTTTTACAATTGAACTGATGATGAAGGTCGGAACAGGCAACTAAGTGGTGACGGTAGAATTTAAAGTAGACATACTGTAGGTGTAAGTGGTAAATGGATTTCATGCATGTCCTCTCTCCTGTACAAAGAAACACATGTTCTTCCTTTGAACAAGACAAATGTTTACAACTATGTTCTTATTATAGATTCAGCTTTTGTGTAGATGACAGTGCTTAACATAATACAAGCTTATATGATTCACAGCATTGAACAAGGGAGATTGTAATTCATACTGGATAGCTTTTAGAAAAAAAGGAAAAACAAGTGGGGCAATAGATAGTGTGTGTGTGTGTGTGTGTGTGTGTGTGTGTGTATTTGGTGGGGGGGGGGGTTACTGGCTGTAGAGGCAGTGAATGAAAGTTGAGTTAGATGAAGAGAAGGTGAGAGAAGGTGTGCGAGAGTTGCAAAGATACTGAAGGATGAAAGGAATACATAGATCTGAGAAGGAGAGAGAGATGTGGATAGAGGGAAATACATATCTCAGCAATGAGCATCTGTTCTGTCATCTTCAGGACATCGCAACAATCAGACACACAAACACTGCTAAGCAGTTCACACAAACAGGCATTACTCTGAACATTAGTCATCTAATGCTTGACAAATGCTGATATATTTCAGGGACTGATTGAGCTCCGTGGATGCTGTCCTTGCTGTAGTTCTTAACGCAAGAGAGCCTCACATAAAAGCAGTTATTTCTGACTTGACTTTTGAAAACTGTCAGGGTCTAATTGGTTCTGAGCCCCACACAAGGTTTAGGGTCTTCTCTCTGTGCTCTGCTGATATCCTCAGGTTTATCCTATAATGGTTAGCCGCAGTTACAAATTTGTGTGGTAACCTCCCCACATCTCAAGTCTGCTTTACTTTTACTTGTGCTCATAGTTATGCAGCAGTGATTAAAACTGCATGTGTCTGGTTCCATATATTTTTAACTGCAGTCTCCCTCTAACAGACATCCAGTCAGGAAGAGTGCAACAAAGGTTCAGTAACTAACTTAAAAAAAAACCCCTCTTTGTCACGTTTGCTCTAACTGTCACTATATCCTGACATTCATACATGACACAGACAATCTGTGAAAAAATCTGGTACCTCTGTCTCCTCCTAGTGGCATTTTCATGATTGCTCCCCATCTGAAGACAAACAGCCAATCAGTGCAGAGGAGTCTCGAATGTAACGTCACCAACTGCTCATGAACTGCAGTCAAACTGTTGTGTCACTGCATTGCCTATTTCTTGTGTCAAATACTTATAGAAACATATTTTACTGTGCTGTTTATCTGTAAAATGAGAAAGTTTGTAACCTGGCTGCAATGTTGAAAACAGTCAAGCCAAACCAAGCTCTGCCCAACAATACACTCAAATATGTTTTTGGAAAATTTAGGGGTGAGGAAAGTGCTGTCTGGTTTAAATCTGTGGAATCTTGCAAATGTGAGCACTAGCAGGAGGCAGCTGTACCACTGTCAGGATATATAGTCCGAGCAACTAAGACAAAATCGTATTTTGATAAAAGTTTACAAATGAACCTTCAAAGAGATATCCCAGCTATTTAGTATTGCCATTTCACAGGAGACACATTTATTTAAAAAAAAAAGCATGGTCAAAATCAAAGCAAAAGAGCACAAAGAGACCTCATAGCTTTTAGTTGCTAGTATGGGCAAAGTAAGTTCCAGAACACTGGATTCTGCATTTCTCATAATGCATATGAATAGCATCTTTCACTAGACCCTCCCTACCTACAATATGTCCCAAGCTTTCAAACCCCACACTTCCAATTAGTAACACAGACTTACCGTGATAAAGCCTCCAGCCCAAACTGAGATATCCCTGATGACATTATCAGGTTTTTTTTCAGCCTTTAGGAAACTCCCTAAAGAGACATACAAGACATTATACAACTGTTCCTGGCTGAGTAACACTCCTCGTAAAAGTTAACTATACACGTCTTTGTTGCTGCCACTGAGAGTACAGTTGTGTCATCCTATAGCCATTGCCAGGTAAAACTTAGGTTAAGGGAAATGTATTCATAATTATGCTCATAAAAATGGAGGAGGTGACTTTCCAAGATAAACAATGACTGAAGCTGTACATCAGTATTCAAATAGTGTGTTGTTATGCATTTCTGCCCTCATAATGATCTGATCCTCCTGCTTTTACTGAAGTGAATTAAGTCTTAACTGTAAGTACAGCAGCCACTGTAGATGGGCTCACTTTCAGTAATGGACATGTCTTCCTCGGACTTCTTTTTTAAAGCTATTTTAAACAGTCAGTGTGGGCGTGGATCATTTTGCCATGTTGTCAAGTGCTATTTATTAGCTCTAACTTTTCTTGCATATATCTAGTCAAACAACCAATTCCTTTAAGGTGGAAGCACAAGCAAAATGTAGCTGCTAGGGAAATATGTTGCTGGCTCTTTTGGTGGCAGCTTTGTAAAAATGAATGCAATGTGGATCAGACAGGCTCTGTTTCACTTCATTAAATTCAAGAATGTGTGACAACTCAAGGTAGATGATCACTGAAAATAGAAACAGGCGACAAAACCCTATGTGAAGATCAGCCTGCAATAACAAATATGACAGTAGCTTTTGGTCAAACACAGCTGCTGCCACTCTGCAATGACTCATCCACACTTTTACAGTCATGCTGACAACTTTGATGGATCAGTGAAGAGGGCTGTTGTGCTAAATACGACATTCCTGAGAGCACTTGAAAGCATCAATAATGCACCGTGTCGCAGGTTGGATCATGTTGACCCTGTAGGCGGCGAATCAATGCTGCAAATTTGCCATGATCACCCTGTTTGCTCAATGGTGGCGGGAATAATTGCAACTTAGACATGCAGCAAACCTTGGCAAGATTTTTCTCTACTGGATTTAGAGCAGCAGCTCATCAACACAACATCATAAACCTGTATGGGTAAGAAATATATTACATAACTGTATCTATATGAAGGTCAGGCCACTTGATCAGGGGATACAGGAGGAGTGAATTGGTCTCAGGGCGGGTCAGCTATCTGGACATTACATATAGATATACTATACTGTCAGGGATTTTGGGTCAGGACCCCTATGAGAACAATATCCTGAAGGTATTGCAAGATGTAAAGATTGCGTAAAAATGTTGCAGAGAATTATCATATTTGTGATAACAGAGTTGTTTTTGTGAAATATAAACAGCGGCAAGGCTTTGTCCAAAAATAATGAAACAGCGAGACAACAGGGAAATTAATTGTCAGTTTGTCTCAGAGTTAAACATTTTGTTTGCTCACATCAATTTATAAGAAGGCGTACTTATTATCAGGAAAAATTACTACTGTTTTTCCAGTTTGAGGCCATTTATGTTGCATAGCTGCCAAGTGATCTGTGTGTTTTGCTCTTTTTTTTTCTAGCACGGCAGTGCGTGTGTGTGTGGTCGACACTATGCAAAACATCCTTTACCTACTGAGTGTGAAAAGCTAATTACACTAGGAGTAAATTGTGGGGGGGAACCATGCATCTTAATTAAGTTTGCATTCATTAGACAACATGCAAGATAGCCTCAAATAAAATTGCACTTTTTTTCTTGACAACGTGTGTATGGGCATGTTCATATGTGTGGGAGTATACTGGATGTGGAAGAGCAGATGTGATTGTGTGAGAAAAGGAGTGCTGTAAATGTCTGTGCATGAGTGAGATTGATTATATTTGTATGTGTTTGAGTTAGAGTTACTTAGCTGTGACACATTTTCTAATTTACATGAATACCACGAAGGTTAGCCAAGCAATCAGATTATTGTAGTTTGGGAATGATAGTATAATGCTTAACCTAATATGTCAACAGTATTGATTTTCAGGAAGCCAGTGCAGCAAGGTGCAAAGATATATGCTGTGTGAGCTACGAAACAGATTGGAAGACCTTGCTTGTTGCTTGTCTCGAGGGCTTTCTGACCCAGTGGAAAGAAGCCGACAGTAATGATACATCAATAGCTTTTTGTTTGATATAATACAAAAAAGTACCACTGTAGTTTTCAATTATTTATTTCTCCATAATGGCAGTGGAAATTGTTGCATTCTATTCCTTTTTTATTTTAATTTGAATGGGAACTGAAAACTTGGCTCTTATTCAGCCCGTTGCCAGATTTCGCTCACAGCTTCTGCCAGCTGAGAACAATGTGGATTTTACAAACAATTTGTTCTCAGTTGAAGAAATATTGCACCTGGACTTTATAGGGTGCACACAGTTGTAACAATAAATATGTTACTTGGAATAGCATCTGTAACTATTTAAAAGTTGTAAAGCCATTCTGTTTATTTATTGCAGCTTGGATGTTTAGAACAGGCACAATTAAGTGCATTTTTCTGTCAGGATCTTTACAATTTACTCCTCTTTTTATGTGTTAAAGAACATTTTATTTTTTTATCTTCTCAATTGAGTCCTATACACTCTCTGTGCGGTTGATAATGACTGTGTTTTTCTTTTTCTTTTCAGGTTTTATCCATACTTGCGGAGGCACTTTAAAAGGAAGGAATGGGACGATAGAAAGCCCCGGGTTTCCATATGGATATCCAAATGGAGCGAACTGTACCTGGGTGATTGTTGCCGAGGAGGGGAGCAGGATTCATATAGTTTTTCAATCTTTCGCTGTGGAGGAGGAATATGACTTTTTATCTTTGTATGACGGGCATCCACACCCGGCTAACTTCAGGACGAGGTAAGGAAGCGGCCCTGAAGCCATGCACCTTGAAAGCTGTGTTTGAAGGCTGGCAGGCAGGGACAGGAAGTAAAAGGGAGGGAAGCCTTTAATGATCACTTCTGATGGAAGGTTCCCCTTTAATGTACACAGAGACTGCTTATTCTTGTCAGGCACGTCAGTCTGCTGTGTCCACTCTATTCTGACATGGTTTTGTGCAGAACTGAAGTCCCCTCATAAAACATTAGAAAATTCTCATTTGGATTTTACACATGAAACACTTACTTTAACTTTAAAGGGGATATATTTCGCTCAATTTCAGATTGATACTTGGATTCTGGGTTTCTACAAGAACATATTTAGATGATATGATGATTAAAGAACACATTTTTATTTTCTTATACTGTCTCAAACACTGGGTTTTGGCACTTGTCTCTTTAAGCCCACTCTCACAAAAAGGCCAAAGTTGCATTCCATATTGCATACATTTTCTTTACTTACATACTGTAGCTGCTTTAACAAAGTACATACTGTTGCATGCAGTATGTATACAATTGGGACTATTACTTCTTCATCATAACATTGTGTCATGAACTTTGCCCCTTCTGGCTCATTTATATACTGGACAAAGGATTATTGGTGAGAATAATATGTCATAATATTGGTCAGTGCAATAAGACATCCTGTTTTTTTGGCACTCTGCATTAGATATACTATATATTGGGACAAACACATTTTTTTTCTTGCATACTAAATCTGTTCCTGGCATACTTTTTTTATGGTAGTATGGGTATTGGCATGCACAGCAAGTCTGCTCTGATTGGCTTGTAGGTGAAAAAATATGGCTCAGATGAGGCGTGATAGATATTGTAATGAGTCTGTATGTGAGTTACGAGGAGGAGCAACATGTGAATGGCTTGTTGAATCCCATGTTTTCTGATTGAGGCAGTACACACAAAAAAATGACTGTGATACCTTATTTCCCAGTTTTTATTGTTCGCACTGAAAGAGAAGAGGAAAAAAACAACATAATTTTGGTTAAACACAAAGCACAACATAAAAAAGTCTAAAACTATTTCTTACACAAAACACAATTTTCATGGTGGCCATGCGTTTTGAAACCCATCAACCAACCCATCAAGAAGAATCCCCAGCATTTCTTTCTGAATGAGTTAGCTGTGTTGGCTTCAGTGATGCATGGGTCAGCTCAGTAGCCACCATCCTTTATTCAAATGCTTTACTGGAGAAGACAGAGGTAGAAGAAAAAATAAATATATAAAAATCAAACACAAAGATTTCTTGGTTACTTTTGTCACTGAACAGACAAGCAACTGTTTACTCAGTGTGCTTTCGGCATTTTCACAAAAGCCTCACATTTAAGTGATGTGGGAAGATTCTTCTGTGTGTCTTTTCATATTTATCCCTTTCTTCGCTATCTGTCTCTAACAGAATTATTAGACTCTCACTGTGTTTGATTTTACAGGACTGTAGATTCACACTATGCAGCTGTGTACTGCTCAATAATCAAATTTAATAAAGAAAAATGATAGTCGTGGGGAGACGACACTGCAGGATTTTTGCAGAGAATGCTCATTGTACTGAGCCGACATGTAAGATCTCATTAGTGATGGACAGAAGTTGGTGCCTGCACACAAAGAGGAGTATAGTATTAAAAACTGAGGTTTAGATTAAGGACATTTTCTTATAATTCACCATTCTTAAAGGTTTTTGTGTGACATATACTGCTCAAGGGTTTTCATTAATAAATAGTTAATGATGATTGTCATTAAACACACTTGAGCTAAATCAAACAAACCGTGCAAACTGGTTTAACTGTGCAGCCTGTCATCATTCACTTGCTACTGAAAAAATAGTAATTTGTTATATAATTTTTTTTTATGACCATAAAAAAGGACATTACATGTCTGATTCAGAAAGAATGTGAACGGCAGCATTATTGGGATATTCTTTTTCCTACTCTCTCAAATGAAACCTGCTTTAAAGAATCATTTTTTGGTTGGATTTCAAAGGGAAACGGCACAAAGGTTTCACACTCTCCTTGTCAAACCAAATTGCTCAAAATAAACCCATTCTTTATAGATAAGTGCCGCTGTGTACTATGAGAAGATTATCTCCTGTCTCAGCTGATACACACATCAGCTTTTAAACCTGTCAAAAGCTTTTTTTAAAAAGGACATCTTTGTGTCTGATTATCCACTTGTTCTCACAAGCATGCTCCATCAGAGGTGAGTGTGGGGTCCAGCATTTCCCTGTGAAACACTCAAAAAGACAGTGCCAAAATGATTTCTCCTCACTCATTTATCTGGCTCAACTTCAGTGGAAGTGGACCGAGGTCACATGCTAATAAAATGGAGGATGTATAGCAAAGAGTGGCAATGAAGGGGAATAATTCAAGAGCTGAATCATTGTTGATACTTTAGCAGCTGAATCACTTTAGATACTTAAAAGATTACGTTGCATAATGTTGTTTTCAAGGTCAGCCTCATGAAAGGTTTGTCACCATGCTAGTTGACTCCACATTTAATGGTCTCACATTGCTGCGAATATGTTCTATAAGCCTCAAAATGTAAGATATTTTGTCGATGAGCAATTATGGAGCAGTTCTTGGCATGGAAGTGACTTTGCATCCATATTGTTCTCTACAGAAGCAGGGTAAAGTATATTATCTACACGTTTTCTTTCAAATCATTGTTGCACAAGTACCCTAAATTAAGCCTCACCAACATATTCAGTATTATTACAACACATTGGCTAAAACCTGTGTGCTGTAAACAGAGGGCATTTTAATGCCAGTAATTTGAGTTTAATGGCAGCAAAATGGCACAACATCAACAAGTTATGTGATCACACATGCTGTTGACATTGCCTCATATGCTGAGATAAATTTATTGGCTGTTAAGTGTAACTAGTGTTGTCACAGTGCCAGGATTTTTACTTCAGCGCCAATAATAACTTTAAAATTCAGTGACACGAAAAAACACATTTTGAAGTGCATCTTTAAACTATATTTATACAGTGAGTGTTTCTCAATAGTAGTAGGCTGTCAGGCTCAAAGTGCATTCATGATTATAGTTTGCAAGTGTTGGAAAAGAGTGGACAAAAGACTCAGAGAGATAGCTCCTCCAGTGAGAAAAAAGACATTTAGGTCTACACCGTGAGGTCCCCGTAATAAACATAAGAGTACATCCCAAAATTTCCCATTATTCTTGAATGCGCCACAAATTTCCATGGACTGTAAATTTCCCAAAGTCCAGCTAAACTGTCATTAGACTGACAGCAAAGACAAAGAAAGAAGACGAGTAGAGAGGAGGCCTTAGCTTGACCTGTGCTAATAGTAAGTGTCTTGTTTAATGATTTTTCTTCTCACTTCTTCGTTTACATAATGAGATAAATTGCTCACATTAACATTAGCTGTGTGCAAAGTTTGCCAGATCTGGCTTGAAAACCGCTTTGCTAACGTAATGTAAAAAGCGCCACGTGGTATTAATGCTGGACACAGTTATTGATATTATTGACTAAGGTCATGGATACCAACATTGTAGAAAAATTAGCATTATCCCTTCGTCTGCAAATGTCAGGTAATTAGCTATGCGGGAAATAGCTGCATAATAAGAAAACTAACTAGACAATGCTATTTATTTGTATGGTGCAGCAGCGAAGGCATACGTTGCAGTGTGTTTACAGTAATTTAAAGTCTCAGTGATGTTGCCAAAACAAATTACTTGTTCAAAACTAACTGTTCAGTATCATTTTGTTTGTTGTACATGAATTAAGGTAAATTTGGTAGGGCTAGAAACAGGTTCTTACAGTGGTTTTCAAACTGGATTTAAAGACGTCAGTTGGGCTTGCTCTCTTTAAGTTTCCTCTCTCATTCAGTACCAGATCAGTTCATGACTCAAAACTGTCAAAGTACTGAAGCTCATGTCTTAACACCTAAACTCTATGCACATGTTTTATTAAATATCATATAACTTTACCCTCAATGGGAGAATTTTATAGATCCATATGAAATGTCGGAAATTGGTTTGATTGATTTTGTTTAAAAATTGACACATTAGGGCTGAGTGGTGTTTGAAATCCATATCAAGGTATTAATAGTAATGCTTTTTTGATAGACCATAATATGGCAAGCAGAAGCAAAATCATGTAGAAGAGACTCAAGCTGGTGTTTAGTTCAAATTCAAATTCAGACTAACCAAGTAAGACAAAAAGACTACTGCCTACACTGGCAATGGATAAGGATATGTACTGTAGCAACATCATCATCCAGAGATCTACGTCAAATCACATGGGACGTGGTTTCTGGAAGGGCTTGGGAAATCATTTTACATACTGTAACCAAAAGTGAAAGTTTGGATTTGAATGCATTAGAAACAATATCAAGTAACCAACATTCCCCTTAATGGGCATATAAGATCCACAAACAGACAACACTTCCAGTCCAAAATTAAAAATAAACAATACACTAAATGTCAGTGGGTTTAATGGAATTCAATTGAATGTACATTGATTGAGTTTTGTGAAGTCATATGCACCAGTAATTTTTCCCATGGTTTATTAGACTCCCAATGGTGGAAGAGGAACCATTGAACTCATGTTATTCCTATGTACGTTGATAGTTCAGTAATTAAACTTGTACTGTATGATAATGCACACTTGTGTTTTGGGGATATAGGATCTTTAAAAAGATGACTGTGAAACAATCTAGACATTGTCTAGACGAGTAATGTGTACAATACAGTTCATGTGGGTGTATAGAATATCAAATATATTGGGCTAATTGTTTCTGTTGATGCTCTGCTGCAGAATATATTGCGAATATCCTTTCTTAGGTATCAAGCGCTTGAGATTTTTTCCCACTGTTATTGTGTGTGACAGTGTAAGACCACAAAATGATTAATTATTATTATTATCATTATTAATAATTATTAAATATAAATAAATATAAATTAAATATGATCAATTTTACTGTTATTAAAGAATTCACTAACTCTTACATCGGTTCACGTACAATCGCAAGGCATCCAGCTCAAAAGCCCTGTCATAACATCTATCTTTAAGAAGCTCATAAGCTCATGTGTAAATTCACCTTGATCTTAATTTTTGAAGTCATAGTTAAAGATGGTGTTTTATTGGATTACATATTGAAAGATGTTATGTGTTGTTATATTTTTTGTCCGTTTCATTTGAGAAACAGCACAGTATAATGCAGTCCAGTACAACCGCATCACTATATATATATATATATATATATATATAGTTTATTGTCGTTAAGTTTTTAATACAATGAAACTTATGCGTTATGCTAAAACATTAAGTATAATTAATACCCTTTAATATGGCAGTCAGCATTATAGGCATCTTAAATGTAGACTGTGGGAGATCAGTTGTATTGGATTGCCTTAGATTGCACAGGTGTACCTTATAAAGTGGCCCCTGAGTGTAAGTGTCTCGAATTAGCTTTTAAGAGCCATTGCTGATTAGCAGTGTCAAATATAGGGTTAACCATTTGCGAAACAAGACACTCGAGAGGATATTTTGCTGAGACTTTTTAAATTCACATGGAACTAATCCCTCCATTCAGAGCGAAGGAGGAAAAGCACAACTAATTCTTGCTACAAGACAAAAGCAAATGGCTCAAATTCTGATGGGTTTTTGCTGATCCGACCCAAACCTCTAAATAGCAACGTTGTTCTTTGTGTTTTAGTCACACTTTTGTTTTTTTTCCAACTGGTGGATTTCCTCACAATGTGGGACTATGTTGTGTGGCGCCAGAAAACGATAATTCCATGACACAGTCTTTGCTATGCCTCTAGGGCCCAAAATGTACGCTAGTAGAACGCCTGCTCTTACACAATTAATTCTCTCCAAAACAAAAATTGCTAAGAAAAAGAAAAAACAAGCTTCCTTACCTTGTGTTTTCTTACCTTTTGTTTAACTTTGTTAAGAAAGATGCAGCACAAACTTTCCAGCAACTTGTTCTGAAAGATGCTCATTTCCATATGGCAACACCTGAAGTTTTTTTCTCCTCCTGTTTTCCCTGTTTTTCCTTTCCTTCTCTGAATCTATATTGATGTGTTGTTCGCTCAGGTATAGCGTCAGCTGGAATAAATAAGAAGGTGAACACAGTGACAGGCAGCCATTTTTTCCGACATTCCTTTCCCCCTTCTAGGGTAATTATAAATAGAAACCTTGATAGAGATTAAAGAGGCCTTTAATTTATTAATGCTTTTAATTAATTAAGGAAGAAATTCAGAAGGGAACACGACAAAAGCGACAATGAATTTTTAACATGAAAAAGAATCGACAACCTCGTGATGGACCTGATTAGTGTGTCTCCCCATTGATCTATGTATTCTCTTTGCTCTGTGAAGTTTTTCCCTATTCCTCTCACTCTGTGCTGCACTTATATTTTGTACAATCCCTCGTGCCTGAGAATGGTTGAAGCACTCATTATGGCTGAGGATGGTAGAGGAAAGGAGGTGAGTTAGTGTATTACAGCCTTTTATTCCAGTGTTGCCCTGCACAAAGAATGACCTCATCAATAGGGCTACACTATTATTGCCGTAATGATAATCACAGTTATTTTGATCAATATTGTAATCACGATTATTCATCATGTTAGGGAAAACATCTGTATTTTTATTGCACTACTTTTAAACAAACAATAGGAACAGTTTTTAGTGTCCGGAGTTTGTTGTAAACAAACAGAGATCGCTAAGTGAACACCTCCTGCAGCAGCAGCACATACACACTGTACTGCTACAGAGCTAACTGCTAGCCTATTAGCAATTTGCAGACTGGACGCTAATGGGTAAACATCCCTTCCGGCTCTACAGCTGGGAAAGACTGCTGCAGGAGGACTGTGCCGCTTCGACTCGTTCTTACTGGGGATTTCCACCAGCCGCGGAACGGCCGCGTGTATTCGGCTGGCCCCCGCGGCTCGCTAAGAAAAGTTAGAAGGACTCTCCAATAACACCAAAAACAGTCGCTGGAGTTGTCGACAGTTGCTTTTTTGAAACATAGTCACTAAGGAAAAGTCGCTAGATATAGCAAAAAAAGTTGGTAAGTTGGCAACACTGCTTCGCCAGCTTTTAAAAATGGCGCGTGTTGTTGTTGCGTCGAGTATTACGTCACATCCTGCTTAGCGTTCTATCCAATCAACAACCAGGCTTTTTTTAGGGGAGAAAACAGTCCTGCCCCCTGGTGGTTGGTGGACTACTGGTGTAGAAAGTGCTTGATTAGATATGCAGGAGAGCCCTCATTTTAAAATTGGATTGCCGACGATCAGGTTAATTTAATCGTGGCGGCCAAAATTGTGATCACGCATCTGTCATTATACAATTACTTTGAAAAACGCACAGAGTGCTCTATTGATGAAGGCTTATTTTGATTTGATTGATTTGTTGGATTTTTTTCTTAGATATAGAACCATGATTTCTTCTGAGTAAGCAATCTCACTGACCAAGACCCTTAACTAAACCCAGAATTTAACACTGTAACCATGAACACCAAACAGTTTTGTGACTGTGAAAGTAAAAATTGGGTCTTTTTAGTCACTTTGCATGACATGTCAATTTGAAACTTGACTCTGGTGAATGGGCCGGGGGCTAGTGTATTTTAAAATTTGAAATATTTCTGTTTTTTAACTACTCCAACAGCTTTACTATGCTGTTGCTTTAGGAGTTTGCTTGGAATACTTTATTGTGTAGATATATGTAGGAGGTGTCCTCCGATAATCAAAGAGACCAGATAAGCAGGTGACACCATATAAAACTGAGGGCTAAGCTCAGTTCCATCAAATCTTGCTGAGGAACCTTTTTTACATGGTTTGTTAATCTATTTTGTCAGTGCCTATTTTTTCTGACCATCATGCAAAAGCACTTTTGTTTTCTTCTAAAAAACTTGGAGTAGGACTAGTAATTATCCTTCTCTCTTTCTGCTTTGCTATCAAAGTACTTCAGACTCAGACCTTGTGGAGATCTGCTTTCAAATCCGAATGCAAACACAGCTTTGCTTCAAAGTGAAGCTTTCAATCGCAGGAGACTTATTAAACAAGTGTAACGCCAGCCTAGTTCTTGATCAATTCAAATTTAAATAAACAAATAAAAAATTTTATGCAGGACCACTTCAGGACATCACGTCATACTTTTTTTATGGCCCTTACACTGGAGAAAATCTACTTTGCCTTGGATCTATGAGTCACACATACTTCATCAGCACAACCACACTGAAGCAAATTAAGTCAAAATAATTCTAGTCAGTTAGTGTACTTTGCACATTTAATTTTACGAGTGAGTTTTTATCTTGTTTTCAACAACTTAAAGCTCGTCATCTAAATCAAACCAGATTTGCATAGTTTTGTCTTATTGCCGAAGTGTGTTGCAACAATTGGAAAAAAAAATGTCCTGTACATTCTCATTTGAGTAAGAAAGTACTCAATGTACAACCCTTTCCATATTTACAGTCTTCTACAGTAGAGTGGACAGCATACATTACATGTATGAATCATAGTAGTCAGGTTAATGGTTAACAGGACTTAGTCTGACATTTATCTTACATATTTAACCATTTTAACCCTCTTAGTCATTTCAAATGGCACTTCCATAGTTTAAGGTGGTAGAATGTATAAATATCTGACTCTTGAGTCAGTGTGTTTTATGTCGTGTATTATTACTCTCTTGTTATGCGCTGTGATAAAATCCTGGAGGCTGAACTGTACTAGTCATGGGACAAGTGGTGTCACTAGTGCCAAGTGGTTAGTTTACAATGTCTATTTCTATCACAGAGAGTAATCAGTGCAGAAAGAACATGTGGAGTGCAGAACAATTATGCAGCGGGCTATTGTTAAATGACATAAAGGAAAGAAGTTTGTTGCTATGGAGTTCTGTTTAGCCACAACCAATTTAAGTACAGTTCCTGTATTGTAGTTTGAGGATGAAGAAAATAAATTAAGACAAAAAACAATACAGTATTGCATGCATAGAAATGAATAATGTAACTTGTAAGTAGAGCTGAAACGATGTGTCAAGAAGTCGATAAGTTGATTGACGTCATTGGTCACTGTTTTGATGATTAAATGATCGTTTTTGTAAAAAAAATTAAAGGAAAAACAAAAGTATTGGCTGGTTTCATTGTGAGCTTTTTAAATGTGAGAATTAAATTGTTTTGTCATACATAATAATAAATTGAATGGCTTTGGTTTTTGGGCTGTCAGTTGGATAAAGCATACTATTTGAAGATGTCACATTGGACTTTGAGAGAAATTACATAGGGCATCTTTCACTGTTTCCTGAAATGTTATAGGCAAACAATTATTCAAAAATAATGAGAATTGTTAGTTGCAGTGCTACTGGTAAGCCATTTATACCAAATCTAACTTCAGTCACAAGCAAATCAAAAGTCATGATGGGCAAGTAACTGTGTCACTCACTGTGACTTTTTTACTTGATAAAAATATTTTTTCAATGAATTGAAAGTAGCTTGAGGTTATTATGAAGTAAAACCAGGATTCATGGCAAAGCTGCACATGCCAGAACCAAATATACCAGAACCAAACTGTAGATGGCAAACTTAGTTAGTTTGTGTATTTGAAATGATAGCTCATATTTATCCCACTTTTTATTTTGCATTTGACATCCTGCCCATTCAGATCAGGAGAATAACATGCAGATGCATGATACTGTAAAAAATGACAATGCAAATCTAAATTAAAGTTGAGTGGCACACAGAGAGGAGGATATTAACTTTCTGACCATTCACAAGGCATTCTCCATATTACATTTCCCTTTGCAATTCAAGAAATAACATTTTTTCATTTTTCACTGGTATTAGACCGGGAAGAGCACAGGATGAATTAATTGATAGGCCGATTTGACCTTTATCACTGCAGTTATTAAAACGAAATGTCAGTGTCTGGAGCTGCTGTAAAGAGTTATGACATGTCATGACCAAATAAGTCTATTATTTATCGCCTGCTGTTTTCATTGTTTCGAGGAGGTTGCTTGCAGGAAGCCCATGACTCACATTAGAAATAACATGCCTTATTTTGCTGTGCTACTAACAATAAACTAAAGGCAACTGTTTCACTTTAATTGTTGCTTACTAGGTAAGATCAGTCAGAACACTAAGGGGCTCTTCCCCCCTCTGTCTGATTTTGTTCATTTTTTCCTTCTTTCCCAGGAGAAAGAAGAACAAAGAGGTTAAGAGCAGTGTAGCATCAAGATGTGGGCAAAGGCAAACAAAGAGATACAAAGAGACAAAGCGACACAAACCGTGAAACAGCAAGACAGGAAAAGGAAAAGTAACAGTGAATAAGAGCAACCTCATGCAGCGAGAAAGTGAGAGAGAGAGCTAGTGTGACAGAAAGAGCTAGTGCGACACAGAGGGAAAGACAGATGGAGGTAGAGAGACAGTGAGTCAGACAAATAGAGGTACATCATTCCCGTCTCTCTCTCTTCTCTCTCTCTCTAAAGCATGCTGCTACCGTGACACACTAATCAGATGGCGGGAATGTCTGACAGCTACCTTCAGGGCTGATGTAGTGTGTTCAGGTGGAAGGAGAGGCTGCATCTGTCCAGGCAATCATTGGCACACGGTTCCCAGGCGCACATAGTCATACTGCTGCCGCTGGTGTTGCTTTGATCTATAAACGGGGGGCGCCATAGCTGTTCAGACACCTGCCGTCTCTAGACCTACAGTGACATTCTTGGTTGACCTGGAGTCCAGTACTACGAGTGTAATGATACTCCAAATTAGGGGTGGGCGATATGGCCCTAAAAGAATATCACGATATTGCAGGCTATTTTTGTGATAACGATATTCTCGACGATATTAGGTAATACTTCAAAAGATATAAAAAATATGATTTTTTTTAGTCTGTATAAATAATTAAAAATCTAAAATGTAGTTTGAAGTGCAAATCTCAACAGTTGCCAAATACAAAAAAATGTACTCTTGAGTAATAGCAAATTATAAAAATAACCATTTAGGGGTTCCGGGGGCAAATTTTAATGACATTAATGACAAGGAGAATAAAGGTTCTTGTATGTTTTATTTAAGGCAAATTCTGTGGTGGATTCTGTTAACACACTGTGCTCTTATTTTGAAAGCTGCATGTGTTTAGCGACAGGGAGTAAGTAGCTTTTTGTGATTAAAACAACTTTAACCACTACATCAAGAAGTAAGAACGTTGCCAATATCATGATATGCATTTTTTTTAACCATAAAAAAAATATACCGATATTATTGTGAACGATACGATATGGCACACCCCTACTCCAAATCCACGATTGGGTTCAGACGTCAATTTTACGTTTAGTCTGTTGAGAGAACCATTGCACCCCTGTCCAATACAGATGCAGATGAATCACTTTATATCTAACTCACACTTTTCAGTTTCTATTCATACAGTTGCAAAAAGTTTTATTTAGTACTTTTAAAAAAAAAAAAAATTTGTAAAGAAAAGCTTTCTGTCATCTCGTATAAGTTCTTGTCTCACTCGTCCCTATAAAAAGTTATAATTACTCTATGCTGTACCACTCTGAAGAATGTTTTTGTTTGTGAACAGGCTTTGATCAAATTCATCGAAGCATTTTCATGCAAATAATTTGTTTCTGACTTTGTATGACCTCTAATGCACTTTCATCATCATCACCACAGGTCAAAACCAATAATGTTTCTGATTGGGTACAAATGGACTGCATTATCGACTGTACAGTGGATGACCTTGTTTTAATGGGATCAGAATTCTGTTGTCACAAAATTATTGTGTGTTTTAATCCAAACACTCCTCTGTACTTTCAGCCCAACATATAGTAGATGTAAGATATATTAAGATAGGCAGATCCTATATTTGGTTCTGTTTAGCGTTCATGTAAAGTTATTAATTGGACATAAAAATGGTTTACTTTAAACTCTCTCTTATGGAATCCTAATTGGTGTGGAAAAAAAGTTCCTTTCTTGTCAGTTTATAAGGGCGCTAAATCAAATCTTTCATTATGATGCAATATTATATTGATTGACAAAACCACATCACAAACCATATCACAAAGTGCTACGATATGACTTTGATTTGATTTAGCTAAGGGGATGTGAGACAATATTTTTTGCCCATTTAACATCATCACAAACTCACAAAAAGCAACTAAAATACAATTTCAATTTTATCTTTTTATATACCAATTGTATCTCTTGCAGACATTTAAATGAAAGACTCAGTATCAATTATCTTTCTGCAGAATAACATACTGCACCTTTTAAATGCATGTGATCCAACTGCCAGTTGCTATTAGGGATTGGCGATATGGACTAAAACATTTATGCCGATAATTTCTGGTATTTATCACGGTAACGATAAAAATGACGATAAATAAACACCAATTCAGCCTAATCTTTTTGACTATAAATCTATCATCAAAATAAGAATAAAGGCTACTAAACTACATCAGTTAAGTTCAATTAGTACACCTGTAGTGCAAAAATGTGAGAACAGAATCTATTTATTAAATGTATTAAAAAAATTTGCCACACAGGTGTTAAAAAAACCCTGTTAAAACAGCAAAAATAACTTGGCTTATAAAAATCACAAAGTAGTGCAACTGCAAATAGAATCTGATAAATTCAGAAACAAGATTAATAAATAAAAGTTCACTGAGAATGAAATCCAATCAGTAACGTCTGATGAAAAAATATGTATGTAGAAATTACCAGGGGCTAGAACATGCCACAAATACTAGTGTAAGTTTTCATACACATAACACTTCACTCAAGCATATAATGGACAAATGTTATAACAAAATGCAAGTCACCATTTCTTCTGTTGGGTTACAAAATAGTGCAAATGACAACATGATAAATAAAAAACAAAAATAAAAACACGTAAAAACTGAAATACTCTGGTGTACAAGAATGTGGAGAACGAAGCTGACAGCAATATTTGTATGCATGTATGTACCTATGTACAAGCTGACAATCTTCTTGCAGACTCCCACAGCTCTGTCCAACCTGCTGTCCCTCATGCTTCTCTCTGCAACGCAAAACAAAAACAACAAAACAAACAAGGAATGAAAATTCAGACACTTGTTTACAGAATTGTTTAATATAAATTAAGTCTATTTCAGTTCACATTAGTCTATGTCAGTGAATTTATAATAATAATAAAAATAAGATATAATAATACTTTTATTTATATAGCACCTATAAAGAAATGTGTTAAATGCTCATGTATACAGTAAACGGACAGTAAGATCAGTACTCACCAACAGCAGTGTGCAGGTTATGCCTGAAGCAGGACAGACTTGTCCACTGTCCATGTTCAGGCACACCTGTTTGGCCTCGTCCGGTTTCCATTCCTGCAGAAATTGCTTCAAACCGCTCGCAATATTTTCACCCGTGTGGTCATCTGAGAAAAAACTTGTCTGACGGCAACAGCTGTTTAAACTCCAATCACTCGTTATGTAGTGAACGGAAAGGCTAATGTCCGGCTCAGTTGCTCAGCTAATACACGTGTCTGTGGTTGAAGCAAAAAACTCCACTGTAGACAGCAAACTGTCTGCAAACTTTGCACGACTTTGCACATGGTGAATTGCTGCTCCGGGTCAGACTTTTTAAAACCAAACCAGTTCCACACTGTTAAACTTTTTACTGTAAAATTACAGTAAATTACTGGCAGCAGTTTCGCAAGTAAGTTACTGTAAAATTTACAGTACTTCTACTGTAATATAGAAATACAGGTCCATTTACTGACAAACTGTCTCATAATGAAGAAAAAACAATAGCGTGACTTGTAAATGTTTAACTCTAAATGATGTTACAACTAATCCATTTAAACTCTATGTTAGGATTACTGGAAAAACAACACATTGTGATTATTTCAGCCGAGACAAAAAAGAAATAAAATAAAACTTGTCTTCTTTTTCGAAAATAATGACTTTATTTTCCTGACATGCTTAGCTGAAAACAGTAAATTCCTGAAAAAAAAATATAATTTTGATCGTTGGAATGCCTGAGCAATCATGATAACTCCCACAATGCATTGTTTTCACAGCAATATACTGTACAATCATAATACAGCAAGTTACTGTTAGAATTTGACGGTAAATTTACAACAAAGCCTTTCAGTGTAGATAACGGAGCTGGAGCCCCGTTTAGGAACGAGCTCCTCGCTGCCTGGCGTTTCTGCTCCGCCATCCGCCATTGTTGTTTATATTCCACATGTGTTGGGCTACGAGTGTGTCGCGTACTTTCCTAAGTCATTAATGGAAATTTAATTTATTGTTTTTAACCTGGGATGAAATATTCTTACCGTGAGGAATGTTATTGAGGATATATCGTAAACGATAACATCGCCCATTCCTAGTTGCTATGACAAATTGAACAAACTTTTGACAATCAGTAGTTTCTATACTTGTATCAAACTTAGATTTCTTGTTAAATGTTCATTTTGACTGTGATGCTCTCAACTATTGCATTTTACCGTCTCTTATTAAAATGAATTCCTTGTGAGTCAGGCCTACCTCCCAAAGTCAGATTAGGGCATAATCCAGTATTAAGGATGTCTTCTTTGTAGAGTTTTAAAAAAGGAGTGTGATTTAGTTGCAGACTTATGCCTGCTATCACACTCACAAGCTCCTTGTGTTTGAGGAGACGACAAGACCCATGGTGTTTATTTGTTAATGACATTTTCCAACCATTCACCTGATGCTCCTGTTGCCAAAGCAACAGGTGGCAGTGAATGCCAGATGACGCTGATCTCTTCGTCTGCTTTTTTGTTCAAGGTAGAATGAGCAGGATTTTCTTGAAAACATTATAATTATCCCTCTTAAACACCACTTATGGCCCACTGGAGTGTGGGGGGTCTGCAGGGACCCTGCTCTTTTCATTTTGCTTGTTTGGGACAATTCTGGTATCAGCCTATGTGCACAGGGTGTGTAGCCCAAAGTCACAATGTGCAGTGTGTGAGGGCTGGACTCTGTTGAATTTAGTGATAATTTACAAATATAGCAAGGCGGAACTAAAAGTTTCACACTCTAGTTTTTTCAAAAACTTTTCTGGCAACTGCTGTTAGGGGGTGTGCATGTCTGTGTCGTTGAGCTGGGGAAGAGCTGGGTAAAATGTGCTTCTTCGGTTTAAAAAAAAAACTAAAACACGTAAGATTAGAGGTACCAGAAATTAGTTGTTGATAACGATGGCAGTGAAACGCCACTATTCTTAATACTGATTTCAATTCAATGGCACAAAACAAGAAGAAAACTCTCTTTTGAGTCTTCCTGGCCACTAGAAGGGCTGAACTTTTTTTTAACTAATATTATGATTGCAATTTAATCTGCAAATATTATTTTAATTGTTCATCTTCTGTTTTGTTCACAAGCAATAATTCATTCTATAGTCTATCAAACACAACACTGAATAGAAACAAACTGTTCTTTTCTATTGGTAAGGTCTAAAAGTTATAATGAAATGAGATGAACAAGCATAAAGACGTCACAGTATTGACTTATTTGACTTTGAGCCTTAAAAGTATGTACTAATTACATGATAAACACTCCAGAATAGGCCTATTCAGTGTAAACATTAATATGAAATAACAATACAAATTTTACTACAATCTCCAATTGGCAACAAATCACACAAAATGAAGTGCAGAAATATAAAGATAACATATCTGTGGCTCGAACGTATTTATAAATCTTACAAGTTGTTGTAATATACATGTGAATTGCACTTTAACAATGTAATAATAGAAAATCTCACTCTCTCATCTCCAGTCAGTTACAAATCACACGAACAAAACTACAGACACATAAAAAAACCTGGTGGCTCCACCACTCAGTCTTGTGATTAACATGTGGATTGTTTATACACTCATGTTCTACACAATACCTGATTCTGTGCAACATCTTTTTTTTCTTAAACCAAAATAGCTCCAGACAACCGACGTACTGCGCCTCTTTGACACTAAAGTTTCATCATTGTAAGGTTCTGCCGAGCCCAAGGCCGTTGTCACAACAGTAGCGCGTCAAGTTGTTGCTTTTTATTCATTTAGCAGACTGCTCTGCTCTTGTTCTTCTTCTCTCTGTTTAATGCTGGATCGCGAACAGCTTTGAGTTACATATCGCCATCTATTGTCCCACTGCTCTGCTCTGGCTTGCATGCCCTGTGACAGGAGTTTATTCGAAGCCTTTGTGTTTATTTTCCAGAATATGAACTTCATTTATAAAACACCAAAGATTCTTCATATCATCCATGTATTTCATACTGTCTCTGGACGGTCAGGAGGAAATATAGAACCATCTCTATCTCTTGTTTTTTTAGGTACTCTCCTTTTTTCTCCTTTTTTTCACCTGCTGTGGAGCAAAATGAAAGGTGCAGTGATGACTCTACTGTCTGCTAACCTGTTGTTCTCACCACCAATATAACCTGCTTGGTTTCATCAATTTTAGGCTAAAAAAACAGGTTGGTATTCGGGTTGAGAGTGAACCATGGTGTTTTGTTAGGATTAAAGAAAAATTCTGCTCAGTCTTACCACAGCTGCAGTGCTCAAAGCTTCCATCATCCAGGGCCCATTTAGCGGCAGGTGAGCGGGGCGGGATCTCTGTGCACTGCAGCAAGAAGGGACACTAGGCATCCTTTGTTCACTATGGTACCTGCAGTACTGTAGAAAAACGTATTAGCTCTCCTAACATCCCTACATCCCTATTTCAAAATGTCAGAATATCAGATTAATTCAAAATGAGTTTTTTCTTAGACAGATGCACATTTTCACGGCCATGGTTTAGGATGTTTCTTGTTTAGGTTTTGTTTTCAGATTTAAATGATCCCTGCATTATTGTGACCCATATGACTTGATATATGACCTGTCTGAATCAGAAATAAGTCGTGGAGTGCAGACTTTTCACCAACTCTGCCAAGACTGTCACCTCCTAATCCTTCTCACTGACAGCCTTAGAAAACATGTCGTCCCCTCATGTACACTAACCCCATGACATCCTCATTCCCTTGATATTTCATGACAAGAGTGCAATCTAAGAAAGGATTTAGCCTGTTGAGACTTTGAGTGTGGGTCTGAGGTTCTGTTTGGCATAGCAACTGTTTTTCTGTGCAATTTTATCTACCTGCTTGCAGTCAGGAGAAAATGTCTTTTCTTTGTTTTAGATATTCTGGTGATTGTAGGAGACTAAAAAAATACTTAGGCTTTAGCTCACCAGGATTAATTCAGAACACCGACAGGTATATTTAGCCATAAACCTGCATGTCTGTGTTCTTTCTGTATCACATGTTGCCATAGCAGCACATACCTTTTCCCATCCTCTTTACATTTTATGCTGCAACATGAAGTATAGAGTTTTCTCAACTTTCTGATTAATAGACAGATTCAATAGACAATTCAATGTTCATTTGGCCAACTTGTTACTGCACTGTACTCGTCTTGGTGGGTGGCATTGACCTTTTTTAGAGCATGCCGTCTGGAACCACTGATTGTTCTGTGTTTTTTTGTTATTCTCAGCCATTAGTTAGCTTCCCCATGGACCCCCCTCCCCAAACTGGGGGTAAGGATGACTCATTTTAAAGACTACACTGTTTTGACATGGAACTGTTACATTGAAAAGTGTTGTTGGAAAGAAACAAGGATTGAGGGCTTGTTAGTTACGTGCCATAGCAACATTTGGGTCAGAGAGAGAGGCCAGGGCTATGCCTTTGTCTTTTCAATGGGACTTTTGTGACAACTTTTGAAGACAGATCAAACTCATGTGTCCAAAGAACACATTTAAATGTAAACTGTTTCTAAAATACGTATCTTATTTATCGAGAAAAGACGTTGAGATATCTGTGAGGAATTTCCTTCATATGTTGATTCACATCTGTAGATATTTGATTATTATAGCATCTAGTAAATTCTGTACGACTTGTGCACTTAACATTTCCTTCTGATATTTAGATTGTGGCAAGCTTGAATATTTCCTAACTGAAAGTCATTGGAACATTAATAACCATAACCATAAAATGTGACAAATAGTTTTGTGCCTCCTCTCTCTCTTGTGCTTGCTGTTTTTGTTTAAGCACTCCACCAAAGACTTTTCTGGCAATGCACAAGCTTGCCTCCACTTTTAATTTAACCATGATAGCATGCAAATTCTGTGCAGTTCTCTTGTGAGTGATTAACCTTCTAACGAGGTCACATTTTCAGTTCTGTTTCTTCCATAAATGTATTCAAAATTGCATCATGTGGCAATTGACTTCTAGCAGTATCTTGGCATGCTGTGCAGTACCTGCGACAAAGGGTAATTATTTACTGCGAGGACCAGCACAGTTCACAGTGCTGTAATTGGAAACACTATTGAAGCTGTAAATACAGCACCCTCTTCTTTGCTGTCACAGGGGGAAGTTCTGTTCTTTCCATACTTGGCCTACCCCAGACTTTATTCACCTGGCTTATGGTCAAGTAGAGGTTCAGTCACACAAACAGCCCCAAAACTACCAATGGAAAATAACAAGAGAAAGCGAGATGGCAACAGAGAAGGAGGCATTTTGTTTTATGCACAACTTCTGTCCATGCTACACAGCCTGGCTTACAGCAGTGGAAGGTCGATAGAACATCAGCAACTGCCGCTGAGGAATGGTCAGCAACACATCTTGTTTACGACGTCGTGAAAGTAAATGGATTTGTTTGGATCTGCACCTAATTTGAAATGCAGTAATGAAGCAGTCTGTTACAATGCAGCTGCCAGCCCTCAAACACCATCCAACAATAGGAGGTTCTCGCTTGGGTTTTGATTGTATAGTACCCAGTATATTATTGGTAGACAAATTGCATCACAATTCTCTGAGCAGCTCTGTTTTATTAGACACAAAATGCTAGAGAGCACAGCGAACTCAACAGTGGTGTGAGGATTGAGGTCTTTGAACAGTCATTATTTTTAGTGATAGTTACTTTGGTGTGCACTTTTTCTGCATCATTGCATTTTAGTGCACACATCTCTCAGCAGAGATGCATTTACGGTTAGGCACTTCACCTGGTGGCCTATCTCATTTAAATATGAAAATGACAGATGTTTAACAAATTCAGGTAGTGTTTTGGTTTCTGCCTCACAACTTTTCAAGAGTATTACCTTTTGGAATCATTACAATTTAGGAGAAAAAGCCTTAATGGTAGTAGATGTTACTCAGCACCCATTGCTGGATGTTGATCACACTTGCACTTGTGTGTGAAAACTAAAATATGTTTACCAATGTACCTTTCTTGACATAGGTTTTGTTGGACTGTCATCATATAGATTTAATTACAACATGTGTGTTTCATTTAATTAGGCTGCCTGTAAAACTGCACAGTGTAATTTTATTATTGGCGTATGAATGTAATTGATATCAATTACCGTAACTCATTCATTCAGTAATGATGTGTCTTTGTCTTATCTGCAGGTTAACAGGATTTACCATCCCTCCACCTGTTACCAGTTCTGGCTCCATTTTTTCACTGAGGCTTACCAGTGACTTTGCAGTAAGCGCTCATGGATTTAAGGTAGCTTATGAAGGTAAGAAAAGCATCATTTTCTGCTCTTTTATTTTTTATTGTTGTTAGAAATGGGCATTTTAATGACAAATTAAAGAAATGTGGAATTTAAGTCACGGACTACGATCAGCACAACTCTCCATAAACAGGGTCTTCATTTCAAAGGAAAAAAACCTTCATCCACGAGAAGTAAACCCCATTTTTTTCTTAAAAGATGTGTGATCACACTTACTTCACCTGATTTCCTGTAGGACTTTCACAGCTGAGTTATGGAAACATTTGGTACCTCAATTAAGCAAATTAATCTTATATTTTCCAAATCAACATCCCTCCCCCCAAAGTCCTGAACCTTTTCTGCAACTCCAGAGGTGCATCTGAAATTGCATGGCAGATGGCGATGGGAATTAGTTGAACTAATGGATGTACCGAGTTATCTATGCTGAAGCAGAGCGAAGTGCAGCGGGGAGCTGTCTAAATATGAACTATCCTTCTGTGACCACCTCGCTCACCCCTATTTTTCCCCTCTGCTTCTCCATGTGATTTCCATCATTCATCCATCTCTAGTCCTATTTATTTCTCCCTTCCGTTTTTATATTTAATGTGTTTTTTTCTTAAGCATTCCTTTCTTTTCCTCCTCATTTCATGAGCTTGCCTCCTCTCCTTACTTTCTCTTTTTCTCGCTTTTCCTTTTACCTCTTGCACATTTGCTTCTTCGGTATGTCAGAACCCCTCTTCCTTCTTTTCCCAATATCCTTTGTCTGTTTCTTTACTTTCTGTCTTATTCCTTTACCTTCTCATGCACAAAAAGGCTGACCCTATCCTCAAGCCTCTCTCCCCCTCCCTCCCATAATGTCCTTTTCCATCCCCCTTTACCCCCTTCTCATCTCCCCACCTGCCCCAGACCTGGCCTGTCCAGGGCCTCTCCCCTCTCCATCTGCCCATTTCTGCTCTGTCTTATGCTCTGTTTTTCTCCCTCTCTTCCTATCTCTCTCTCCCTCTTTCTATCTGTCCACAGTGAGTGGCTTGGTTGAATTAGATCTTGTTCTTTCACCTTCACCTTTACTAATCTTCAACAGAATTTCATGCTGATTTGGATGTTAATCACATTTTACACATGCGACACGCATACTTCCCATTGCTCAATACTAAAGAGCAATATAGACAGTGGAGAATAGTTTCCTTTAAGGTCAATAAGAGATGTTAATTCAGCACTATTTATTTTGTGGCTATTTGTGTGTCATACGGATTAAGGATTGTAGTCTAAGCTGTGTAGTGGTAGTACTAAGACCATAACATGTACATATCTTTTTCATATGGCTATCATTCATCCTTTAATAGCCTGGTGTTACAAGACAGTACACAACCCACAGCATAAATATTTAAACAGCAATCTAAGTAGTATGATATTACTTACTCAAGCCTCTACAGGCGTCTCCCCTGAAATCCTTGATATCAATTATAAAACAGTGTATTCCCAGCATAATGTTTATTGTATGCAATAATAGTGTAATATGTGACTGTAATGCCCTATTTTGGATGTAAAATAAGTAGATTGTTATGGTGCAGCTCAATAAGATATGTCAATTCAATGAGAAAGTTATTTGGTATCATAATTGTGGTCATCACCATCACCATCACCTGAATTGAAAGCCCAGCGGCCTAACTATCGTCATGCATTCACAGTCAGAGACTCTTTTGACTGCCGCATATAAAACACAAATATTCAATGTCCCCATCCGTAATGTATTCATTCGCATTTACTGTCACTATGTATACCTTTCTCCCTTGTTATGCTGATATGGTTAGCTACACATGAATATGTATGTGCTGCTCATTCTTATGACTTAAAGTGTGTGATGCTTGTAGACTCTGAGATATGATTGAATCATGAATGCAATTAAGTGAGTTTGAATGTGCATGCATACAAAGGACACAGTGAAGGACGCGGCCAGATGGAATTTAATTTCTCAACGGCCTGTCAGTCTTTTGTCAAGTATGTTGGAATGCCAACGAGTACCAACTTTTTGTGAATTTCATTGCTGATAAGTGACTACTTTCTTATGCTATCACCTCTCTGTCATTGTGATCCTGCAACCTTAACACTTGAGCATGGCCTGAAAGGGTCAAGCTGCATTTATTTAGTAAGCAGTAGCAGAGATATTTTCTACAAAACAGCTTAACAATAGCCACTGGTGCCTGTAGTTTCCAAGGGACAGAGATAGGATGCAGCTGTGCAGCGTGCATGTCCTGCGCTGGGAGTAATGCTATCTGCTTGTCCTTTGTTGAAGGTTGTGTATTTGCAGTGAAAACATTGCCGTGCCTATCTCAAACCTGCCTTGATGCCATTTCAACCTGCCCTTTATTCGGAAAAGTCTTTGAAAGACAGCTGACCCATAAAACATAATTTCATCTTTTCTCCCCAAATCATTTCATTTGTCCCTCTGTGACCATGCAGATTTTCCACTGAGTTGGAAAAGTCTGTGTGTGCGTGCGTGCATGTAGAAGCATGTGTTGTTTACCAGCTGCTTTGCCCTGTGATCCAACATGGGTTCAGTCAATAACACTTTTCCCCGCCTGCATGAAAATCCAGCTCGGCAGCCAGTGAAGCAGTCAGCTCGGAAGCCAGACAGGCAGTCTACAGGCGGCTCCTGTGGGGAAAGTGTGCTGCTTGTGTGCTCACAAACACTGCCACTCCGTCAAACTTCCATCTTCTTCAAAGGGCTACAGAGTCATTAGATATACAGGCGAAATAAATAGCTCAACCCCAGAGAAATCTCGCACCCAACTACCTCATTTACTAGTTCACATAACTCACTTGTTACTGCTGTGGTGAAGGATAATGCAAGCCACTCTTACTCCCACTCTTTGAGAATGCAAAAATTGTAGGTTTGTCATAATGATAAAATCCCATTACTATGGTCTTTAATTGTGCAATGTTGGTTTACCAGGCCTTCGGATATATTTCATATTCTGTTGCACTCTTGCCCTATTAACATATTTAATGAAGATCCATAATGCTTTTTTATTTTTTATTTTTGGTTTTTAAATGGGTCAGAGAGATTTCTCTGGGTTGAAAACACTCTGCAGCATCATATCACTGTTTGTCCAACACTGTTGTATTCGGTTTTCTCTGGCATCACAAATTATATTTGCTGTCTAATATGATGTTAAGCACATATGCAGCATTTTTAACCAGACCTAATTTTGAAGGTTGGTACTTTTTGAGGTTAGAAACCAACCTGGTCTCACAGAAATCCGTGAAATAGCCACGGATTTCGCTTAACTCCATATCCGTGGAATAGCCACGGAATCGCTCAAATTTCTGTGAAACTGACACGGATTTCGCTACAATGCAAGTTAATGACAGTCATATCCCGTGGCTATTGGTTTGTTCCAAGTCACGTGACTTTCAAGGTCCCAGCGGTCAGAACAAAAAACATGGCGGACAGTTCTCTCATTTTTAGTGAAAAATCAATATTTTGACTTAGTTTCTGCATAAAAATGGATTTTGATCACATTTCTAGCGAGAAATATATGTTTTATTTTCTAAATATTCACTAATCACTTTGTATGTTGGAATAGCCACGGGATAAGACTATGTCATTAACTTGCATTGTAGCGAAATCCGTGTCAGTTTCACGGAAATTTGAGCGATTCCGTGGTTATTCCACGGATTTGGAGTTAAGCGAAATCCGTGGCTATTTCACGGATTTCTGTGAGATCATGTTGTTAGAAACACTAGTTCAGCATTGTTTTAGCATTGCTTGCATACATTTTCATCCCTGAAGTTGAGTCTGTCCAGGTTTTCTTACGGTTTTGCACCAGTAGCAGCCCTTGGTGTTTAGGAGCAGATGTTTTCCCAAGGTTCACTTATATCAACAATTTATTTAAAGTCCTCCAGACAGCAACACTTGTTAGCTCAGGGCTATCTCTGTCTCTTAAACACTTGATTTCTTTAGGGGGCTCTTCAGACCCTCATAAAAGAAGAAATCCTGATTCAGTGTTAAGTGCAGGCTTTTATTTCGAAGCAGATCTTTTTTCACAGATTCACATTCAGATATGCAGCTACTGGAACTGCAATTGAGAAACAGAGTTTTATTTTGCGTACAGTGAAAGGCCTTATCTCAAACCAACTGCTTCAAATGTCTGCAACACATCCTTTGAATTAATTCAAGAGCCATGTCTGTCTGACACATTAGTTATAACTTTCCATACACCAAAGGCCAATGAGTCAGTGCTGGTATAATTACAGCTGGGATGCATCTATTACTTTTTAATTAGTGACCTGGGGTGAGTTTTGCAAACATTTACTTATGCTTGCACTTTTGTTTCTCAGTTAATAGTCTAAAAAACAGCTGTTAGAAAGTAATGGTTATAGCAGTGCATGCCTGACAGTTACTCTACTGTAAGTCAGTTTGAATGTAATGTAACCAGTGAATCTAAGGATCAGATGCAGGACACGATGCACATGACCTGCTGTGCAATTTGCATTGTGCATTGTTGATTTGTTTTTAAGCTCAAGCCTTAAATGCATTATTCTCTTGCATAGAAAATCCATGGAAAATTATTAAAGGGCATTACATTTGTTGGAAAGTGTGGTGTCATCCTGTAAAATAATTTATATGTTATTACATTTTTATTCGGCTGAGTGCAATCTGTCCGAGGTCCCAGCAACATCTGGCAGCTGAAATTAGAACTCTGTTCAGGGTACACGGGGTATGATTTGTACCACTCAACAGACCACAAACTTCTGAGTTTCTGATTTTACTCATAGTCGCATTCAAGTTACAGCAATTTAGTCAAGAAACTTGTGAGCAGCAGCACCTCTCAAGCAAATAATTAATTGTTAATCAAGTATGGAAAGTCAATTCAAGGAATATATGAGGTATTGAAAACTGTGGCAACAATTGTTGTGATCTTAACCACCTCCATGCAAAATTTGCTTCCTGTTTTTATATTGTGACATGGAAGATTTAGATATTAAACATCTAGAGCAGCATATGGATTTAGGTTATTATTTTTCAATGCCTTAAATATTCAATTGGATAATGCAGATGTACGGTACAGGATATGAAGGGCCACTGAATGGTTTTGTATGAAAATGATGTGAGTCATACTATTGCCTTGCAGTCACTAGATTTTAACTCAACTGACTGATGTTATGGAGGTAGTTTACTCCATCAGAAGTGCTTGTCAGATGGTTCAATAGCTTCAGAAACCTCCTCCCCAACATCTTTCAATGTCAGAATTGAGGTGGCTGCGGCTGACAATGTCGAACTCTCTGAAACAACAATGGACAATCACACAAACCTTCACAGAATGAATCGCCAGGTGTGCTGAGGTGAGAGCAGCCATGGTTTTGGTCTTTCTCGCTCTCTTTTCTATTCTTAACACATCTGTTGTCAGCATTGTACGAACATGTCTTCTATAACAGTGTTTCAAACAGCTGTCAACACTTTTGACTATGTGGTTGGACAACATATTATGAGTTATTTTCTAGTATAACCTGGCTCAAAGACGCACTTTGTTAGACAGTGCGGTCCCCCATCTATTATCAAAATCATCACTATATTGCTATTTTTTGATGACCATGAACCACTTAAAATCCAACTGGCATATAAGGCATATAGTATATTTTCTGATATTGACATAGCTTTTAATGACAAGTTCTACATACACTACTGGTCAAAAGTTTTAGAACACACCAACTTTTCCAGAATTTAATTGAAAATTATGCAGTTTAATGTCTCAGTGTACTCTGAAATTACTCATGCTTATTGAGCATGATAGTGTTTTGAAAGTTAAAAAAAAAGATTCAAAATCACATTTTATGTTGGACTAAAGGACTAAAAAAAGACACAAAATGACAAAAAAAGACACCAAAAGATACAAAATTACTAAAAAAAGACACAAAATGACAAAAAAAAGACACAAAATGACTTACAAAAACATGAAAAGAATTCAGAAATGGACAAAATAGCCCAAGACTCCATAGAGTTAAGTTGTTAACCCATTTTTTGTTCCCTGAAAAAGGCCTACTTGTATAATTCTGAAATGTAAATTATTTTTCAGTTTTGGTTAAGCTTACCTTTTTAATTTAGCTCTGGCAGTTCACCACTTACCTTCGTACCCTTTCAAGCTGTTCATTTGACTTGAACTGCTTGAATTTCAATAAAAAAATGGAAAAATTGGGGTGTTCTAAATCTTTTGACCGGTCATTGGGAGTTCTGAACAACATCTGGACTCACACAGCACCAGTCCCCTGACCGGTTGATTTTCTGTCTTGTTTAGATTTTTTAAGGTTAAAATGTTTTCAGCTCAGCAGTTGCAGCTGTCTTTTCTGTTGGTCTCTGCATCAAACTGTAGAGAGTTGTTATTGTGAGGTTTTAGATATTTAGATCGCCTTTGATGTGCTTAGTCACACTTTGTTAAACCCCGCAAATTTGATATTTCAAACAAATACATTTAAATTTCACAGGCTCTGCATAATTCCATGGAGACATACTGTATTTGCTGTTTGTTGTCAGGGATCATGCTGTGCCATGTAACGATGCATTCATTCTTTGCAGCTTTCAGTTAATGTTTTTCCCCATATATTAATATTCATATTCACCATTTTTTGAATGGTCCAGATCTATTTTTACCTTAATAGATTAAAGTGACGACTGTATATGCAATGTGTCAGATATAATTTGTTCAGAGCACAATGGATAATTTATGAGAACCTTCCCAACAGTCAACCCCAGATATGCCACAAAAACAATTTAACTTTCCCAGACTTTTTGTAAATAATAGTTTATGGTTTTCTTATATGAAATAGTTGCCTCTAATTCTTTGGCGACTGGGTTGCTCCTCCTCACGGTCCAAATCCACTGAACTTTGTGAGTTGAAGGACTTGTTGAAAGAGATGTTGCAGCTTGGAATAAAAGAATTGCAGGGATCATACATAAAAAGATAATAAACCCATTATACATATTTTACTCTTCCTCAGACAGATTAATTTACAGGGGCTTTTGTCTAAATATAGCTGCTATTAAAATGTGAGAACATGAATGAGCTCTTCAGCCCCCAGTGTTTCAGCTGACTCTATCAGTGAAATGTTGATAAACCTAAAAAGCTACTAGGGGTTTTGGGAGATATCTAAGCCTATTTATTCATTTATTTATTTGATTTTGTTTTTATTTAATATTTTTTGTGCTTAGAAATCTTGTAGCCTCAAGGAGGGGTGGAATGCTTGCATAATATGGTCACTATATTATGTGTTTGATTAAAAAGAAATCACACATGCTCTGTGGTCTCCTTTCCTCCTGCTTCATTCCCGTCGCAGTCTGTTGGTATTTAATTTTGCTCATAAACATAAACAGCCGGCAGTTGATGCTGAGGATTTATATTGAATTCATTAGAGATCATATGTATGAGGGATGTGTATGTGAGCATCTGCAGTGTAAAGTGGATTAGTAATTGGATTTCAAAAATGATTCCTGGAAATGATTATTAGAAAATGCAGCTTCACCGATGTGTCTGTCAGTTAGATCAACTTCAGGATCAGAGTCTCAAATGCATTCCTCCTCATCTCTTCCTCTCTGTCTATGTTTCTAACATACAAGTGTAAAAGTGACTTTTTGTTCCCCGGCTTGCCAGTTGGAATAATTAGCCACAAGCAGATGGCATATATCAAAAATAATAATTTAACTTGACTGCATGATCAGTCACAAGCTGTACGACTGTAGGAAGTTTTATATTCCCATCAACAAGACAACAACTCTGGATCTGGTCAGACTAATTGGGTTCTATTGATTATTTCCCACAAATTCAGTTATGTAGTGTGTTTTTATCATACCTCTGAGCCAGGTGAGTCTTTTAAAATGCTCTGTTTGTATTTAATAATGAAATTGTAAATTGTTTCCTGAAATTATCTTTTCCTGACAGACAGTTTATATAAAATATTTACCTGTGGGGGCATGATAAAGAATTAGAGTTCACCAATTGTGAAAGCACGTTTTTTTTTTATGGGAGTAGCTCCTAAATAGCCATTTTACTTTGTTTCTCAGTTACTTAATTTGTTGTCATAAGCTTGATACTGGGGAGGTAAACCCATACGTAAGGAATTGAGAAAACTGACATTAATTACTTTATTTGTTTCCAGTCATAATTACGAATTTGTGTGTAATGTAGACACAAGCAGAAAGCAATATTTAAACAATAATATAGACAATAAGAACACCATTTACCAATTTAAACCAATACCAATGTTAAATCTTTAGAAAAAGCCTTTATTTGCTTGATAAATATTTGGTTTTAGAAGCCAAGCCATGTTCTGGTTGACTGCAGGTCCCAACAGTCAAAAAGCACTCCAGATCATTAATCTTCAACTCGAATCACGCAGGTGTGAAAAGTTTAGTAACATGAACTCAGGTCACATCCAATCCTGCCTTCAAGCTGAATAGTCACCAGTTAGAGTAAACATGTAACCACTGAGGCAAAAAGAAGCTGACGGTGTGTTATATTCTGTACTGTGGCTTGAAATCCAATCCCTGTTGATGCATGTTGTGCAGGTTGAAAATGTGCGGGGGAATGTGACAGAGATTAAGTTATGGTGGTCTAATGAGGAGAGAAATGTAGTGGAACATTGTGTTAAACCAAAAGAATACCGGATGGAAGGGCCCTCCAGGCCTGTTTATCGCAACTTACAGTCGATCTTTATCAAAATTCCCTTTCAATACTTTGCAAAGGAACACATTGATCATAAGTACTTTGGGCCTGTCAGTGCATGAGCACAATATGATGGTGCTAGTAATTTCTTGGGAATTGCTTTCTTGTGGAAGATGTATAACTTCAATATGCCATCTTCAAAAACTTTTTTGCCAAGGTTCTCAAAAAGAATATGGATGCCATTTTTTACAAGCAATATTTCTCATTGTTACCATCACATGCAGTTCTTTACCTTAAAGATATATGTTTGAAGCATGACTAATGAAAGAGTAGACATTAAGTTTGAAAAATATCCATGTCATTTTATTAATATAGATCCCTTACTGCGTATTTCAGCAGATTGTTAGTATTTTAGTCAGTGAATAGCGTATGACATTTCTTGACAGTCACTGATACACAGTAAAATGTTTCAAAGTTCGGTAAGCATATGGAAGCCCAGTATTTATGTTAAATGATGTTTCGGCCTATCACTAGGCCTGGCAGTGGGTATCAGATAAGTGCTTTTTAAAAATTGCCCAAACAGTACTGTGTGGTTGTTTGTATATTTTGTTTTTTTTTCACCCTTGAATTTTTGAAAATAATTTGAATTCTTTCCCTACTCTGAAGCAACACCGTCATTCAGGAGCAGACAGGAAATGATTATACTCTGCAGCTGCAGTTTCTTCTTTCATGACTTCTTGTCATCTTCTTTAACTACCTTGCTTTTTCTTTCCGTGTGCTTGTGCTAATGTACTCGTAGCTTCCAGCTATAGATGAATGCTATTTAGCAAACTCTTGTAAATGTAAAGAGATGGGTAAGACATAAGTGTGGTACTTCACCATCCCCTGGGCAATGCATTTTCATCATCTTCCAGGATTATATATATATATATTTTTAGACATAACTAAACATCAGAGTAGCTTTTTAACACTTAAGTTAAGATGACTGCCTATGTCCTATACATTATATGACATAGAAATCTTTTATGTACCCGAAACTATGAACATACAACTAAATGCTTTGCATACAGTAATACAGCAACATGGTCTCACAGGAATCCGTGAAATAGCCACGGATTTGCTTAACTCAAAATCCGTGGAATAGCCACGGAATCACTCACATTTCCGTGAAACTGACACGGATTTTGCTACAATGCAAGGTAATGACAGTCATATCCCGTGGCTATTCCAACATACAAAGTGATTATGTACATTCACTGAGTGAATATTTAGAAAATAAAACATATATTTCTCGCTAGAAATGTGATCAAAATCCATTTTTATGCAGAAACTAAGTCAAAATATTTATTTTTTTCACTAAAAATGAGAGAACTGTCCGCCATGTTTTTGTTCTGACCACCGGGACCTTGAAAGTCTCGTGACTTGGAACAAACCAATAGGAAAAATATCCATCTAATATCCATGGAATAGCCACGGGATATGACTGTCATTAACTTGCATTGTAGCGAAATCCGTGTCAGTTTCACGGAAATTTGAGTGATTCCGTGGCTATTCCGCGGATTCCTGTGAGACCAGGTTCAATACAGCAATACACTGTATTCACATAGTATTCTTAACAATACTCTCTTCTCTTTCCATTTCCCAGAGTTGAGAAGCAGCTCATGTGGAAACCCAGGGATTCCACCCAAAGGTATACTGAATGGGACTCAGTTCAACGTAGGTGACAAGATCCGCTACCGGTGCGTCACTGGCTACGTCCTGGACGGACATTCACTCCTCACTTGTGTGACCAATGCAGCCGGTGTGTCAGTGTGGGACTTCCCTGTGCCAATCTGCAGAGGTGAGGATGCTTTATCACTAAAAATTAGTTACTAATCATTTCAACTGCAAGTGACTACTGCTGCCAACTTGTTCTCCCAGCTGTACAATGTGAATGAGAGTATCATGGAGAATACATGATACTATCTACATATTTTAGGGTTCCCCCAAGACATTTAAAACGAGCAGGTGATTGGTTTGTTTTGACCTCTTGTCATTTGATTTCCTCGACTTGCGTAAAGTTAATTGCCTCGACATGATTGACAGTTCGATGCCGTGTAATTAGATGACTGGTCTGCGCCACAGATGTAGTAAAGTCTGGTACAAGTATTCATTAGATCTGTAAATGTATTTGCAATCTGATGGGATGAAATGATCTTAATCATGTTGAAGAAGTTGATTAGAGCCTCTGTGGCTCAAAAGGTTAATTAAATATTTATTCCTGTAGCGCAAGTAGCTTAAATACATTAATGCTCTTAGCAGGAGTGGTACATCTACTAGAATTTTGCATCACCACTTTGTCTGTTCTTAAATGGCAGACTCAAGAGAAGAACAGGATTTGGGCATCTCTTCTTAGCCAAGTGTACTGTTTTTTAATTTGATGTTTTTTTAATTAGATGAGTTGTTTGCTCATGCTGCTATACTGAGGTCACAGTCACCTCTGCTCTCAGACTGCATGGCTAACAAAATGGAATGTATGAGCTATAAAGCCAGCAATTAAAACACTCAGTCTGTTATTTTCTTCCTGAAAATGTTGGGCAGTAAAACATAAATACAACCTCAGTTTTAGTCCATTGTGTTTACCAACCAACTCTAAAGCCATTGTCCATGAGATAGAACCGTAGCAACTTGAACATAAACAGTAAGCACAGTAGAAAAGAAGGGCGGTTATGAGGCCACAGTCTGGACGATTTGAAATGAAAATAAAATAACTATTTCAGACCTGGCACCTGTGAAACTGCAGTATCTACTGTGTGCCTTTTCTCTCGCCTGGCAGTTCGAAAATGCTGAGACTGCTGATATACAGTAATGGCAGATATATGTGATGAAATGTTTTAACCATTACATTTCTGGTCTACCTCAGGACAAGTGATTAAGAAAAAAAACATTTTTTTGGAATGTTTCCAATGTTACAACTGAATGTGAAAGACAAATCAATGTCAATGAATTATTTACATCACAAGTATCCACTTGTGGAATATCTCTAGGAGATGGAGCATTGGTAAATGACCATTTGACCATTTAAAATGCTGTTAATTCTGGCATCTCAGCCAGTAATTTACAAGATCTTAACGTCCCATATGAGAAAGCTCTTCGTTTTCCTCATTACGAATGTTCGTCTCACTTATTGCTCACTTGGCCATAAAGTAAAAACTTGAAAAATAACATGAAAATATATAGCATGAGCAGACAGCAAGAACCAAGAAGACTTTACAGCATAAAAATATTTCAAAACGTTTAAAAAAATCTGCATTACTTGAGGTGTAATATATTTTCTTATCTGACACTCGGAGAGCTTCATAATGGTTTTTACTTCATTTTCTGCTGTGAACCTTCCTTGCATTTTCAGAAATACTGTGTTGCCCATGATTTGAACCCTTTAAGATGCTGTTCGTAGGTAATTTGTCTCAGCAAGCTCTTTTGCTCAACCATCAGGAACAGAGAGGATGAAAAAGACGCAATAGCATAATGATTTTTCTTTCTGGCAGCTGTTTGATGAATGACTGACGAGTGCTCTTCATGCTGTTTATCCCTTGCTGTGCTGAGACGGGACCTGTCAGTACCCTGACGCAAATAATCCACAACATACTGTATGTGAAAAGGCATTGTGTCTGTATGAGCCTCTCAAAATTCATGATGATGTATACTGTGCACAGTAGGAAGCAACTTAAAGAAATGCAGTGTGTAATTTCTTAGTATGGCTGTAGCACAATGTCTACAGGGGACTGACTGATCATTTGGGATGATGGATTCAAAATTAGGTAAGGCAGGTTAGATAATGTAAGTACTCTCTTACAGAGGCTATTGTCATGTACACTGAAAGTTTTGAGTTGTAATCACTGGGGACAGCTTGTCTTGGGTAAGTTAGGTTTAATCAACATTAGAGGCTTGTCTAATTTACATTTGGACATTTCAGCAACCCTTTCTTTGCACTGTAAAACCCAACTTGTTGTTTGAACTTAAACATCTGAGTGTTGATGCTGCGAAAGAATTTTATGTCAAGACAACAAAGATAATTGAGTTAACTCAAATGAATCGTGATATTTGACTCAATATTTTAAGTTAAAATTACTTTTTGCACAGATCTTTGTTGTGTTGAAAAGGGAAAATTAGTTATGATAACAAACACGCAGCATTGAGTTTTACAGTGTGCTGCAGTTGCTTATGACAGAACTGTTCTGATAAAAATATGATAAAAAATAAAGATGAGATTTATTGCAGTTTGGGTGAACCTCAAACCTGTGATGCACATATTCCAGATAATCAACAGCTTTTCCTTTACTTTTGCGGTGTCAGCCACACTTTACTGTGGAACTCCAGTGCTGCCGAAGTCTCATTTTTAGCCAGTTATTTTTGTTATTTTTAAAGAACGGAACAACTTTATACACTCCACGGCAAAGAAAGAATAAACTACCATCAGGCAAAAGCATTTAGGGAGAAGAATTGAAAGCCATTCCCTGACGATCATTCCCTTCAATCCAACACAAAAGTTTACTCATTTCTGTATTCTGACTATCCAACTAAGAAGAAGAACTGACATAACAATGATTTATTGATTAAAAATATAAAGTCTTGCACTTTGGATAATTTTGCAGTAAACCAGTGTGTATTATCTTATAGTTTTCTTTATTGAGATGAAAAGCAGGAAATTACTGCATATCTGCATTGAATAAATTACTACATTTCAATGCTGGTTAACTTCTTGGTCTAACAGGTGCAAAGTCAAGCAAACAGAATCGAGAATAAAAAAAAGAGTCTGAGATCTCCCCTCTCTTCCTAATATATAAACCTGAGAAATCCTAGAGCCAGCAGAGCAAATATGCTCATGCCTACTCATACTACAATGCAAGGCACAGCAAAAAGAAAATGGCTCAGCATATGTTTGAGAAATGGCAAGCTTGGAGGAAACAAAAAGCTGCAGATGGAAGGTTCCTTTCCATTTAAAGATGGTGTTAGCCTCTATTGCCACAGGCCAGAAACATCACTCCTTTTCAGGCCTGGGCACTGCTTGAGCCATTCTCTCTCTCTCTTTCTCCCTCTCGAGTAAATCCAGCCCGGCTCCTGTATGTGGGCAGATGGTCCTTTGATCTTATTTCCTCAGAGATCCTGCCCTTTCTGCTCATCACCAATTGTTTCACACTAAACACACAGCGACACAAAATCTCTCCCCCAATCCACCGTCCACCCCCCACTGTCTCCCAACACCTTAGTCTCTCAACCAGTCACCTCTCTTTTGTCACTGTCTCTCTCTCTCTTTCATCTTTCTCCCAGTTCTCTTCTCCATCCTCATCCAACTTCCAAAGTCCACCATGTTTGTCAAATGTTTGTGTGTATCGCTGACAAAAGGACAGAGGGATAGAGGGGGAAAAAGAGAAAATTGCAGGGCAACATACAATACCGATTTCCAATACAAAGGCTTTTTTAAAACCATGATAATGAAACCGTTCAACCCAAATGCGACCAATATTAAACGTCATTGCTAAACTGTGGAATTATCTTCTTCCACTTAATTAAAAGGGGTCACTGCAGCTTTTACCCTGGAGGCACAAAATGGACGTCAGTATGGATTAAATGATGTAATTTAGTATTTAATTTCCTTAGTTTGACTCCATATGAAACAACCAACACACAACCCTCATCTTTATTTATCTCTATTATTGAGAAAAGCAGAATGTATAGCAAAGATGGGTTGGCATAGTCAGGGTTATAGGAACCCTTTGATATTGTACTCTAGTTCTTGTGAAGCCATCATAATGCCAGGTGTCACCCAATTTAGAATAACCACAGAGCTGTCTTTATGCTGTGTCACTGTCTGGTGAAAAAATAACTCAAAAAGATGACAGAAAAAGAGAGGTGGGTAGATATAAGTCGAGGGATGTTTTACGTGCAGAGACCAAAAGACTGACAGAAAATAAAACAGACAGCATCAACTCCAAGCAGAAAGGCAGTGAGATGGAGAATTAATGGCTATTCTAATTGTGAGTTGCGACTGCCCCTCCCAGGAGCCCATTTCCATTCCTTCCATCTAAATTGTCTCTGGACATTCATTAAACCAGGCAGCGAGACAGCAAACAGGGACAGCGTGGTAACATGAGAATATGGTCTATTGATACACTGTCATTCTTGCTGCCAGCCACTGTCCAACAGAATAAGAGAATTAGACCACAGAAGAACCTTGCTCCTTTAAAACACTTCCACATCTGGTAATGCAACTGGACTAAACACGCAGTTCTCTCTGTGATGCCTTTTCAGCTCTCTGCAACTTATACTGAGAATTCAAATATGACAATTTGACTTGCCCATGGCAATATTTTTCAGTCAAAGTGAGTTGTCCTCCACAGTTAGAACTGATATGGAAATAGCTCAATATAGCTACTGCCAGAACTCCTTACATTAAATCCATAAGGGTCTGAACAGGAAACCATTGTAATGGTGTTTGGTTAAGAACTAGGTTACCGACGTGATCCCCCATATTCAGTATTCATTGATTTCAGAATAATAAAAATATGATGCAAGCACCATTATTTGTAAAAAAAAAACAAAAACTAGATCCCAATCCCATATGTGACACTAGGGTAGTGTTGCCATATTGCTCATTGAATCGTCCTTTTCCTCTCATTATTAATTTACAATCTGAAATTACGGAGAGATGGTCACTGTAATGAAATGACTCCCAGCAATATGCATGATGCAATATGAATTGCATCTCTGCAACCGTTATAGATCTCTTTACTACTTCTCAACCCTATCAATGTTTAACATGAGTCACAGCCGAGCAAATGGGAGACTTACTGTCGACATAGTCACTGCCTTTGCATTAACACAGGGATCATTACAAAGGAGAGACCTAAGGTAGTGAAGGAAATTATACATAAGTTCCTTCCCTCCTATCCTTGGGGGTGAATATTTCTAAGTCGAAAGACAAGTGTTGTATATCTGATCAAAGTCAAGGGGAGAGAGGCTTAATCCCTCCTCAAGTAGCAATAGATTGCTGATGCTGGGGATGTAAATGAGCTCAGCTAAAGCAGTCCTAATCCTCACCACCATCTTTTTTTTTTTACACTGCCACCGTTTTTAAAAGAGACAGCTCCTCCGTCGTCTTTAAATCCAGAGCATGCTCTAATGATTTGTTCGGGAACGTGTTGCCCAGCGTTCAGTATCTCTTTTATGTCACTAAACCTCATTGGCACACTGTACCTCAAATGCTGCCATGCATCCCAATGAAACGCAGTATGTGAATATATGGAACCTGTAAGGCATTATCCAGCCGAAGCCATTTAAAATTCTCAAGCTGCAAAGCATTTTTGAGCCTCAGCCAGCAGTTTGCCGCTCCATGATTTACAGTAGCATGCATGGACGCCTCTCAAAGAAACTGCTAAGAAACCTGTCGTAGTACTTCTGTACAATAATGAATTGCTCCCTAGAATCTACCCAATTTCCTGTGCTATTTAATTGGCTACAACTGTATACACATTAATGAGTAAGTGAGGTTATTATCGTTAAACGTGGTCATGGAAATCTATCCCAAGCCTTTGAGAAACCCCCGCTTTAATATTGGTGATTATTACACAGCATACAATCCAGAGAATGACTTGCCTTTTTTTTAGTTTGACTCAAATGGCTCTTTAAAGTTGCTTACAGACACACAGTGGGCAGTTGCCATTAGAATGTTTACTGTTTTTAGTCTACATACAACAATATCTTTTGTAAATTCTTTACACTTTTACACTTGGCTTCTTTTTGCCACCACCTGACTTGAATGATGTTCATCGATGATCAGAGAGCGAAAGTCTGTAATCATGAAAACCCTTTCAGAGAAAACTATAAGGGAGCTATTTTTTGTATTTGTTCCAGCATCCTATTCTGGTGTGCAAAGATCTGAGGAACACAAAAAGGCTTTCATTTTTGTTTATGGTTTGTAGAAGAGCCTTTTTTTTTCATTTTCTCTTTTTTTCTTCTGTGATAATGTCAGCAGTATCGTTTGCCACAGTGGCAACGTTGTGTCCTCTGTGCCTTCCAGTCAAAACCTAGAACATAAACTGTGCTGGATGGCCGCCTGCGGTTTCTGCTTGCTGTCTGCATGCACCTCAAGGCCTAACTTAATTTACTCTTATCTACAGTGCTGAGTCTTACTGCTGTGTGTTGATATTTGATTGATTTATATACCAAGTTTTAATGTATAATGCCTTTAGGCCCTAGCAGATGCCCTGCAGATTCTTGGATAATCTGCTACTTGTACTGCTTTCACATTTAACACTATGAAAATATAGTCTGTCTTTTATTCTGTAAGTACATATGCAATTCAGTTACAGCTTCTAACACATCCAGAGCACTGAAGGGTAGTTTGAAAAAAACCCTCTTGATTTGGAAGACCTTGGGATGTGCAACTTCTTTCTTCTTTTTTTTTCTTTTTCTCCTGACATGCAAATTGAATGTAATGAATTTTCTGTTATTCACTGTCAGCTGTTGAAAGTTTTGTTGCTTCAGACTGTAATCCATTTACTGTCTACTAAACCCTGGACAGTTTCAGAGGTTGTGTGCATTAAAATTGCCCAATTTCCTCACAGGGATCAATAAAGTTCAATCTCTTCCTTAAGCCGGGATACTCATGTTGAACTCATTGTGTGACATGATGCATCATAAATACTGGCAGTGAATTTTGTTGGGTTTAACAAATATCTTTTTCATGTGACACTGTATTAGAAATCAATGTCACAGCATTCTGAGAGAGTTTATAAAAATGTTCACCACACATTCAGTAGTATGAGCTCCAAAGCACAACCCCAGTGTTTCCAGTAGCATCAATCCATCTAGTTTTAATCTTTACCATGCATGTTTGAAATGTCATTAAATGACGTTGTCAGATTTTCATGCTTTGTGTGGCTGCTCATAATTTTCAGCTCACCAGTTTATCAATACAGACTGAGTCATTTCAATTGTTTGAATCAGACCTGCTAGAGTTCTTTTGTATTCCTTAAGTGTTAACGATTTTTGTATGTGTTTACTAGTGGTCCTATTGACTATCTTTTCACAACATAATCACATATTTTCTGTGTCCAAAATTGTCTCATTCATGGTTCAATGTTAAAGAACACTGCTCTCTAACAGACACCCTATATTAGGGCTGGGTGATAAGGCAAAAAAAAATATTACAATATATTTTTTCATATCGTCCGATCTCAATTATAATCACAATTTTTCATATTGTTTTTTAACTGCCAGTTTAAAGAATCTTGACTGAAAACTAAATAAACTACAGATTAGCTCAATATTTTATTAACATACAAAGTAAATAACAAAGCAAATTAAATGAGATCAACATAGAAAAATATTAAAACTATTTTTACTCAACAGTACAACAAATGTAGAAATATATAAAACAACACAATGAACTAATTTACAGTCCTGAGTGTTTTTGCAAGTATGCAATACCCAAAATAAACAAATTGTCAGCCTTATTTCTCCTCTTGGAATGTTGCTCGTATGGTGCAATGGCTGCAAAAGATGACGCGATTGATTGCTGCTTTGGTCTGGTGGCTGCAGCGCTAGTAGTGGCTGAACTGCTAATGCTACATGTGCTGGCAGCAGTAGCAGGCTGTGCAGACTCTGCTCGCATTTTCATGCTTTGCACATATCACTTGGGTGATATTTCTTCAAATGATTGAACAGATTTGTTGTTGTTAGAAAGCCCACGCTGTTAATGTTTCGTTACCTTATTTATTGAACTAAGTTCCATTCAGAAATAACTTGTTTCATATGTTATTTTCATATGTCCCACGCTCTTGAATGACCATAGCCGTTCTGACACTATTGAATGCACCATACCTGTGTGTGAATTGCCATTCTGTGCACGTACAGCAGCAGATAGATTGTAGTTTCCTTTGCTCTCTCCCAAAATTCACCAGTACCTCCCTGGTTTATTGCTCCAAGTCATGGCTGACTTCTATTGTGTTCCCTCAGCTCTGCGTTTAGCTCCATGTTAGGTCTTTCTGTTTACTTCTCCGGCAACTTACATTGTTTGACCGAGTAAATATGCTCACAGCTGATCGCTGTAATCGACCTGAAATTTATTGCAGTCACTAATCACGATCATATAATCGCCAAGGCCTACCCTATATAATGGACTATTTCATAAATAGTGACACATTTCACTTTCAGACAAAGCCCAAAAGTATTGTTGAATGGAAATCAGAAACAAGTCCTCCATTATCTGGTCTGCTGGACATTCCCTTTGTAAAAGAAGCATGCATATGTACAGTTCACCTCAAACCTAGAAACATAGTCACATGCACAACCTGTACTTTGTTTTCACCTAACTAAATGAAGAACTGTTTGGTGGATTAGATGAAATCATCATTCAATACAACATTGAATGGCCATGATAAAAGAACAATATTGATTTTGCAAAACCTTACATGAGCGCTATATTCAGTCTCTCTTTCTCTCTTTTTTTCTTTTGCTTGCTTCACTACATTGTTGTAGCATATCAAAAGAAAAGTAACAACGTGCGACCATACATTCTGATTGGGGTTTACGCTTGACTTTTTGTTTTGATGGCCAGTATCACCATTCACATTACCCGACATATGGTTTAAATAGCCATTTAAGAGCCTCAACGGGAAGGGACAAAGCAGTGATATTTGACATCCTGGGAGCAGGGCTGCACAGCTGCACTAGTATGTCTGTATTACATAAAAGCAGGGGCTTTTAACCCTTAATAGGGCACTCATTGAAATACTTTAAAAAAACGAAATTCCAAATTTCAACCCTAGAGAATATTGGAGGATATTACATACAGCCAGAATGTGTAAAAAAAACATACGGACCCGGGGGAGGGGGGTAATAGTTTGAGAAAAAAGTTTACAAGATTAAAGTGGCAAATCTATGAGGAAAAAAATGTGCAGATTTATGAGATTTAAAGTGGTACATATGCAAGAAAAAGTTTTTTTTCCCTACTTTTTTCTTGAAAATCTGCAACTTTTTTCTCGCAGATTTGCCACTTTAAATCTCTTAAATCTGCAACTTTTTTTCTTGTAGATTTGCCATTTTAATCTAGTAAATTTGCAACTTTTTTTCTTGAAATGTTACACCCTATTTTGGATATCCACTAAAGTTACCAAATATAGTTCTTTGCCCGATAAAGGGTTAATGACGAACGGGTTGTTGAGTGTTTTTATGTGCTTCAGTGTTTACCCTGCTTCTTATCAATCAGCTGTAAGGCTGTTTTTCTGTCGCGGCATCCAACACGCATCATATGCAGGCTTTTTCTCTCACTACCACTGCTCTCTCTCTCACAATGTGGTGTGTTTTTAGAAACACATATGGACATGGCTACTCATTGTACATTTAATTTAATTTATTTATTTGGCATAAATTCTCAAGAGATTAGATGTGGGCATATGACAGTTCACTATATGTCTTTAGGTAAACATGGTTAGTAGTGAGTGATACATTGGGAGATAACCAAATAGAAGGTATATTTATTGCAGGGCTGTTGTATTAGACTCGAGTAGTTTTAGCTAGCCTATGTGTACCCAATAAACTGCCAACTCAGTTAATTTATGTGTTAGAATAAATATACATATTTAAATGTCCCTTTTGCCAGCTAAAATTATTTCTTTAAACAGTATTATTTCAATTTTTTAAATAATATGAAAATCTTCTCACACTGGTGAAGTAGGAATTGTGTGCCTGCCTTCTGACTGCAGTACTTGTCAGCAGGTGAAAGACAACCCTCGATTCACATTTTGAATATGCTTTGTCCGTTTAGTGTTTTTTGCCCTCACAATTATTTCAGCGCTGTGTCCGCCATTTTCATAGTGTCCACACATTTATTTATTTATTTATTTATTTATAGAGCCCTTTAAGACAGAGTTAGCTGATACAAAGTGCTGTACATGGCAGGACAGACCAACAATAAAAACAAAACAAGCAAAAACAACTAAAACAAAGCGAGTCTCATGCTGGGTAAAAAACAATAAATAAAAGTGGGTTTTAAAATGAATCTCAATTTTAAAATTAGTCTTAATTGCATTACATGCTTACGATCTAGTACCTGGTCCAGCCATTGACAGGGGGCGACGCACCCAATGATTGAATCCTGATCTACTGATAACTGGTTTTCACCCTTGCCAAAATTGTAGCACTTTTTTAAACTGATCGTAAATTCTTCAATTCAATATAAAATACCTAAAACAAGAACTACAAGCATCTATTCACTCTTAAGACACGTACAGCATAAGCAGCTCTTAGAAATGTATTTGTTTTTTAAAATGTGGATAAAATCTGAATTCTGGTGTAATGACTGCATCAGTGGGCGTGTAGGTGAGGGGTCATGTACAATCTGAATGAGTTGGAGGAGCTTAGGAAAAGGGTCAGAGAAAAGTGACATTTGCATCCATTTAGATGAGTCGTGAATATGAGGATGGGTTTGGATTGCAAAGATGTTTGTTTTTAGGCTGGCCCGCAGAACTTTCCTGACATTTCTCTGACATTTTCTTTATTTTTCCCTTTCCATCCCTTTTATTTCTCCTCTGTCTCTTTGTCTATGGCAAAATCCCATCCACCTCTCATCTTTTCACTCTTTTTCTGAATCCCTTTTTTTCCTCTCACTCTTGCTTCACTCTCCACTTGTCTCTTTTTTCATTCCACTACCATTTTTTTTGTCTTTTTCTATCTTCTCTCCGACACTCACCCCACTCTCATTATCTAACGCTTCTCCTCTTCTTTGCCTTGATGGCCATGCAGACACGTTACGCTGCTCCCCTCTCTATCATCAAGGTTAAAAAGTAATATGACTCCTTTGGTCAGACTCACAGCTCTTTAATAACAGTTTAATTTCAGTCTATAGCCAATTACTCTACAGATTTGCTAGGCACGCTTTGGAATGTCATGTTAAATGCATTGAGGGGATATTCAATTTGTCAGGATAAGTGTTATATGGTAGAGATATTGATGATTAAAAGCAGAAACAAATCATGACTCTGTGCGTCTTTGTTGTTACAAGGCTGCAGGCATTCAACCAATGAAAGCCTGCCCTTGTTGAAGTCTGGAAATAATTCAGCCCTTGATATGAATCATATATGTGTGCACATCACTGATGTCTCACACAGTATCAGTGCCATCTCTGCCCTTTCTATGAAGACTTTGATCAATTGCTATGCTTCACTTAATGTGTCAAAGGACATGGATCAAGCTAACTAGCAGCTCCTGCTCTTCCATCTTCTCCCCTTTTTTCTTTATCTTCTTTTGAATTTCATACACCCGCTTCCTTGTTCCTTGACCAATCGTGTAATGCAGCATACAGGAATGTTCCAAGGCTGGCAGCTCTGACAGCCCTGAGTGGAGCGCTGAGCCATCAAAGGTTTCAGCTGGCACAGCTGAGTGTCACATATTAGTCTTAAATGATGTGAAAACTGTGAAAGCCCTGCCATCATTAGAATTCTTTAGGGAGAAAAAACGGATACAGGGGTAGAGGGGAGGGTGGTGAGTAATAGTAGAAAGATCTGAGAGGGCTCAGAGGAGAGGGATGGAAAGAGAGAGATGGAGAGGTGTAAGAAAGGGTGGGGGAGAGAAGGGAAAAGGGACATGGAGTGAAAAAGAGCAAGCCACTGTTATGGTAGACTGCATTAACATTCAACTGACGTGCCATGCTTCCCACATTGGAGAAAAAATGTACAATTTCCCAGCATTACAAGCCCTGTTTATTATCACCATTTGTTTGTTTCCTGAAACTTGAGGGGGCTTGGTGGACACAATGATAAATTACTGACTCTAGAATGGAGGGAGAAGACAAAACCATGGGGAAGAGACAAAAAAACAAAAGAGATAAGTAGGACTTTTCCTTCCACAAACTGCACTGAAGGAAACTGGGACAGAATTCGCACACAATTAACTGGTAAATATTTTTACCCAATGTCTTTTGTCTAAATGCTTTGCTATTCTTAGGAGTGTGAAGACAACACAAGCAACCTTTTAATCATTTGTTTCATATTATTAGCTACACCATAATTGTGCTGGAATTAGCTGTAGATGCGAGACTCATCAACCTGTAGATGTGTGAGGAACGACATGATGCGATTAAATGGCCTGTGCAGCTCGAATGTCAGCTTCCACATTGGTCTTTCTCTGGTTTGCATTTATCTGAGAGGACAGGTACAGACGTTCTATGCCTGCAGCCACTTTTTCCCCATGTTGAACTTTGAGTAATAGCTTTGAAATAACCAAGAGACCATGTGTCTGTTCTCTGTTCACCCTTCCCCCCATGCTTTTCTCTTTGGTGACTGACAGCGGAAGACACGTGCGGTGGCACCCTGAGGGGCTCCAGCGGGATCATCTCCAGCTTTGATATCCCGAGCGGTGACTCCCCTGGCGCTGGTGGAGGTGCTGCAGGCCTGGGCACCAGTGGGGAGTGTAAGTGGACCATCCTGGCAGATCCGGGGGACACCATCTCCTTGGTTTTCACAGAATTTCAGATGGAGGAGAAGTCTGATTATCTGGAAGTAGAGGGATCTGAACCGGCAACCATCTGGTGAGTTGAGCTATAAAAGGCATGAGGGCGTGTAGTGCTTGTCATCAGATGAGCATTCAATTGTTACATTAAGAGTTTTGCTGTGACAGGAGGTGTGAGTGTTGGGGTGGATGTGTTGTGTGGTGTTAATAAGGTGTTAACAGAGGGTTGGAGTGAAGTGTTGACTCATGTATGGTTAAAGAGCGATAACGTGTACTAAACTCTCTGAAAAAATAGATTTTGAGTGCCAAAGTAAAATCAATCATGACCTATATTTCTGCCATACCAAATGTAGGCCAGAAAGTAAGTATTGAAATCCAGAGATTATAGCACTTTCATCACGATTAGTGTGTAAGTATGAACTTCATTTTGATTGATAAGTAGGGATGGGCATATTTAGGTTTTTATAGATACTGCTACTCTTATCAGTGCTTCCTAATTATTGGGTTCTTTAGTAATTCTCTTGTGGGTTCTTTTTCATTAATAAATAATTGCTTTTTAAAAAATCGGTTAAACATAGTAGATTCAGAGCAGGATTAGAATTTATATTTGAAACATAAATACATGTTATAAACTCAATAATGTTTATTTCAAAACAAGTTAATAAAACATTCAATATTCCTGACATTACAATACTGAGTGAGCAGGGTGAGCATACAGGAGAGGAGCAGCCTGTCACTCAAATGAGTAAAGCTGGTTCACCTTAAGGGTCAGTCCAATTTAACTCAGTTGTTGCTAAAGTTTGGGCTATCCCTTCACTTTAATCAGCAGGTGGCAGCAAGACATGGCAACTTTGCTTGGGTCTTGAAAAGTCGTATTATTTTTTTTTACCGACAAACAGCCTAAACTGTACACACAGTGCTCTGCTACATTCACAGCTGTATTTGTTACAGCTAACTTCATACTCGTCATACACGCACATGCTCTCTCTTGCTGACTGTGCTCGTGTAAACATAACTGTGCTGGATTGAAGAGCAGATTGAAATATCATGTTTACATGTTTATGCTTGTTGAACGGTTGTATTGATTAATTATTGGCTTTTTACTCGCACATACAGTAACAAGTGTCGTTAGGAGCTCAACTCCATCAGAGAAAGTAGAGGAGATACTGCAGTGTGACGATGTTAATGTCAGTGCTTATCATATCATATTTAGCCTGAAGCCCATTTAATACATGGTTTTGGTGCCCTCAACTATTAACAAGTCAAAGCTTCAATGTTTAATTGTATAGCCCAATGTTACGTCCAGTGTGTCAATGGGCTTTACAAGTTGACAGCTGCAAACCAAACCAAAAACGTAATATATATGATTTTTTTTAAAGAATACAAAGAGATCCCTGCTCCCTTTGATGACTGGGGTACAATGAAAGAGCTGTAGATCTGAAAAAGGCAATTGCAAAAATTAACAGTACAGTATTTTTGCTGTAGTTAGTAAAAATGGGATTATAATCTTCAGTTCGATAATATTTATTTCCCTATCCTCTACAGTATTTATTTTATGCCCGATGGAGTCCGAACTACTGTATATTTAATCATAACAAAAACAAAAGGTTATGGGCACTCAGAGAGAGAATAATTAAGTTTTGAGTCTAGATTTACATTTCGCACGAGAGCAGGCTACTGTATCGGCAGCTCTAAATTTATTCCAAAAAGGTGGGGGCTTAGTGAGACAAGGCTGTATTGCCTGAGGATTGTGTCTTAGTTCTTGGTATAACAAGGAGGCCCACTTCCTGTGATCTTGAAGCATGCAAAGGAACAAAGGTTTGGTTTGTATGGTTGAGCATGACCATGTAATATTTTATTAGAACAGCACTTTAAAAATCAGTCGCATGTTTTTGCAACTTCAGGGGAAAAGCCAGCTGACTGGCATGCAAATGTACCTTTTAATGAATTTTCATGGACAGTTACAATATCTGCAGAATACATTTTAAATATGCTTTCTGATTGAATTAAATAAATTCACAGAGAGGGCTCATGATTCCCTGTTTCATAATTCAAATTAAAGTGTGCATGAATTACAAATCTATGACAGAGTTTTGTTTAAAAAGCAGCCTTCAGACACTTGGGTTTATGTCCCTCTGTATGGGCTTGATGTAGAAGTCACTCCCGACAGAAACAAGGAAATATGAAATGGGTTTGACCCCCAACCTTGAGGCTAAGGTTATCCATCTCTTCCACGTCCTGAGCGAATGGGAGCATTTGCCAGGTTTATGCGATCCTGCCGGGCATTAATTATAATTGGCTGAAAGAAGCTCTAATCAATCACTGAGCTACAAGCTCTGTTGTCCCTGAGAGTTGTCATCCGCAGTCAGAGGGAGCGAGAGAGGCAGACACTGTGTCAGTGAGAGACAGAGAGAGTCAAAAGGAGAGGTGCTCTGAGTGTGGTGATGACTGCTAAGTATTGTGTGTGGACGTAGCTCCAGAGAGTTTGACAGGGAGCTGATATGGGATGACACTGATGTGTTTTGACAGACCATCAGGTAACCCTCTTCTCTTTGGTATAAAAGCTCCATAAAATTAACTCTTTCACTGACAGTAATGCCTCTCAAGAGCCACAGTGGCAAAACTTGTGTTGTTTTGTGTGTCCTGCTTTTCATGATTTATTCTCAAAATAATTAATAATTTACATTTGTTTTATTAATATTTATTTTAATTAACACTCTGGTCATGAAATAATCCAATAATACCTTCACTCATTGGAGGGACTGTAGTGGAAGCTTCAAATAATGACAAAAACAAATGTCTGTCAAACAATTTACTGGCTAATGGGATGCAGTTTTTTTACATAAAAGAAAGCACACCAAAATCTCATGTTCACATATCAGTCAACCGAGGGAGGAACGGTACACTGGACATGTTATTTTCTTTAGGACTTCAAAGGAAAGCATCTTTAAACATACCTAATATAAAGCAGTTTACACTGACCACAGTAATGATTTTTCTTCCATTGGCAGGATTCTTACAGTGTGTTTTCACATTTCTCTCATTACATCAACATTTTAAACATTTTGTGGATTCTAAATTAATTGCATGAATGGATTACAATAAACCAAAAATAATTTAGAATTTTAAACTAGAAAATGACATAAAACATAAAAGTGGGTTTTTTAGAAAAATGTCTCTATCTTTTAAAATCTGGAAGCATACCCCTCATATATAGTCGTTAAATGTTCAAGTGTTCATGTTTACCTTTGTTTAGCTTTTCGGCCTTGGTTTTACCTGTTTCTGTTGAAGTACATTGAGAGCAACAAAATAATCAGAGTTGCATTTCTTGTATTGACATTAAACATTAAACAATGCCTAGCCACTGAACAATACAGACCTTTTCCTTCCTGCCATATACATTCAGAGAATGCTCATCGCTTCCATCCACAGCAGTGTTTTGCATACTTTTCTATTCATTATCCTAAGATCCCAGCAATTAAAAAATGTCAGGTAAATTTTTCACTTTTTCACATGACTCTGTCTGCTGTCGGTGACATTTCCATCGAGTTCTAACCCAAACAGTAAACTCACATCTTTACCTATTTTTATTTTGCAGTCCAGTCTCCATGGAGAGGATAGAAAAGTATTTGATTATTCATCATGAAAAGCAGTTAAACAAACAGTGCCTTTGTTTGTCGAGTTGTTACTTATGCATGTGGCAAGCAGTCACCATGCATCACTTGAACACTTTGAAACTCCAAGATGATGTTATTGTATGTCACCAAATGTCAGAGGCTGTCAGGCCGAGTTCTTGTTTTAGGCCCTACAATCCAAGTGGGACTCGTGAGCTTGAGTGCAGTGGGACCAAAATTTTAGAGAGATGGCTTCAACTCGGCCAGGTAAACAAACAGACAGGCAAACAAACACGATTCAGAGCGAGCAACTCTCGCATGCCCGTAAAATTCATTGCTCTCACCCCCTCTCTTTTTATGAGTGTCTCTGACTGTGTACAAGGCCATTGGACAGCTAAACTTTCAAGCATCCTAACGTGTAGCATCAGCTGCAGGCAAGAACAAGAAAACCGTCAATGTACCCTTGAGGTTTTAGAGCTGCTTAACGATGATTGACAGCCTGGAGCCTCAAAGTCAGCAAGTTTTAACATCTCCATTTAGCCTTTCTTAGGCAAATGGACTTAAAGTGTGACCAAACTTAACTTGTTATCCTCTCTCAACCTGTGGTGTTACAGATTGTAAACACAAGTAAAAACACAATTTCGGAACAATAATTGCAAATTAAGAAATCTTGATCCCTGAAAGAATAATTAACTTCAGTACTGGAGAATAAGATTTGCCAAATGATTTAATGAGATGGTTAACAATTAATGAGATCAGCACATATTCCACATATATGTTATTACTGAAAATAATCATAATTAATTAAATAATTATAATATTCAAATATTTTTGTAATTGTTATAAAATTGAAAATGTGGTACCATTTTGAACTGCCCCATTTTGCAGACCATCTACCATCCTGAAAGTGGATACTAGGCCATGACTAATACTAAAAAATAATTATTGATAGCTAAAAGTACACAAAATCCAAGACTATATGGCATGAAATATGTTTTGCTGACACCTCTTAGCAGCTTTTATCCTTTTATCAATTGAAGATTTCTATCAGATCTCTGCAAATTAGTTTATTGATCCCATCTTTGTCACGCTGGGAAAGGCTGATGTGAGGCTACCCATCAATCACTGGGAAAATGGACAGAAAAAATCTGTTTCCTTTGACAAAAGCTAACATTGCAGGCTGGCTTGACCAAGGAAAACAGTTCTTTGTTATTCTTCTGACCTTTAATATGATTGTACAGCCCTATTCACAAAGGGCAAAAACAACAAGCTGTAGATTACACGTCACTCATTATTTCAAATATGTACACAGAGCATAAAACCCGAGCTTTGTGGATATTAGATACACTTTTTTGCTTACATACTATGAAATTTAATCAGTAAAATGTTCTGTTTTATTTCTTCACGCTTTTTCTCCACACACACCATATCTTCTACCTTCCTGTCATTCAGTTTCTAAGCAGATTTATTTTTCCCGCTTATGTAGTGTAATATTGACTCTACCTGTTGTAAACATACTAAGAAATCATTGACTTTAGAATAGATTGCTATTTTGCGGAGCAACTGGCAATATTTGTTTGGTTCACTGAATATGAACAATCCTATTCCAACAGAGTGGCTAAATGGTTGTCAGAAGAAGATTACAATATTCAAAGCAGGTTGAGAGCAAGGGATGCCCTGCAGCTAAATTACCAACTTTGGTTACATTACCATGCGTATTAGATCCAATTTCATCTTCCTGGGATTTATTATTGATCTTCCAAGGCAAAATATAACTCATCAAAATGTCTGTAAAAATCTATCCTCTACTGCAGCCAGACTAAAAAGACTGCAATGCTTAATTGAAGGAATGTGAATTGACAATTGACCCAGGCATTCCACCAGGGCAATTAATGTAAGGACCTACTGGGTATACTGTGACTGGCTCACTGTTGTCAGAAGTCAATCTACTGGCAGGCAGGCAGGCAGGCACCAAACTGTATAAGTACATTTCCTGAACTGTCTCTGATGAGGAAATGAATTGAGGAGGGATAGAGAGCAATGGCTTCTTTCTTATCACATGAAATATTCTTAAAACTGCTCCCTCTTGTCAGTTTTTATGGAATATGTATGGGAGAAGAAAAAAATCCCCGGGTCTGTCTTTTATGACAAATTTGAATTGTTCGCTCATTATCTGGGGTGGACCTACGTATGACCCACCTCTTGTGAAACTAAGTAGAGACACAAGAGATTTCAACTTATCGCCCTGGTCTCAAGGCCACATTTGGCCACAGCGCCTGCACACTGGGACTCGTTACCTTGGTATTTTGATGAGATGGCCATGCTCCATTCGACCCCTCATCCTGTCAAATGAGGAGAGAACTTTATGAGAATTCTCTAATATGTCTCGCAAACCTATGTCAGAATGTATCATTAGTCCTTGAGACAGCCCAAATCAATGGTATGAAGCATCCTTAAACTTTGATGAAACCGAGCACATAAAAACACAACACTCATGCCAAGAAGTAATCTCTGAAAAGCCATATTGCATATCTATGAAGGAACAAATAGACAGCCTGACTGAGTCTGCAGAGATAGATGGCAGTGCATTATGGGAGGAATCCATTTTTCCAATTGGACTTTCTCATCTTTTGTCACTCAATATGCACTGGAGGAGATATAATAAGAAAACAGTAGACAACACTCACTTGTTCTTATCTGTTTAAGGAGACTAGGCAGCCCACTTGCCACAAGTAATTTATTTGTTTTCATGGCAGCTACAATGACGAGTACTATTGACGTCCACAGAAGTTCTGTGAAGTAGCCCTGAATTATTTTACATTTCCTCTTGCTAAAGACCATCTGGACATACAAAACATAAACACTGTTATCATAAAAAGCATGAGAATATTAATATTAACACAAAACATCAATTTCTGAGGTCACATCAGAGTCTGTTAGTATTTCCTCTCTGCCTTCAGCCTATAAGCACATGTTCATTTGGGCATTCACATTGCTTAATGTAGCAGGAAGATTTTGTTTTGCATGCAAACTGTATAAATTAATAGAACGCTTTACTGCACGTAGATACAAATGTTCCCATTGGGGTTAGTCCTCTGTAAGGTGTCATTAAGCCTTTATTTACTGTTGATGGCAGATCATGTTTCACTTCCTTGCCATACTTTGCCTTGGTGGTAACAGTATATTTACCTCTGCTGGTCTTAAATTTGTAACATCGCTCCTCTTCTGCCTGGAGCATCCATGCAACTTCTGGATGGGTACAGCTTTATTGTCACTATCCATTTTCTTTTAGTCTTCTAGCCGAAATCTTGTGATAATTTGCAGCTTTAACTACGGAAAACATGGAGGCAGTTTCTTCCAAACAGTCCAGCAACCTGAAGGCTGCTGTTTTTCATTCTGCCCGTATAGTGGTGTCATTAGCATTTTATCAATGAGGCAATGAGAGAAAAGGTCAACTTTTGTGTAGAAATCAATTACCTTTTAACTCTTCTCCAGGAACTGCCATCATCTCCCCTTGTGATAGATAATTTGTATTATAAATATCAGTATTTAAAAATCTCATTAAATTTTCCGATCAATTAAAAATAAAACATGCAACAGCCTGTAATCTCTCCAACAGATGTTGTTTCATGTTTCTCTCTGAAGTAATACATGTACAATTTAAAAAAACAGGAACCAGTGGTGTAATCAAAATAAAGAGAAATCAAATGTCAAGTAGACTTACTAATGTATTTTTCATATCTGCAATGGTCACCATGGAAAAAAGTCACTCTCTCACTTTGTTTTTCCTTCTCGCTCTCTTCCATTCTCACTGCCACTTCCATTTCTCTCATTTTGATTTTGTCTGCCTGCCCCTCTGGTGCCTCTGCAGTAAATGCCAAAGAAATTACATCGAAAAACAAACCTTAAACACGACTACACACACCTTTACACACACAATAAAACAGACATGCACGGCTGTTGGCACATACACACAGACAAAATAACAAGTTAACACATTGTTTTTCATCCACTGAGCCAATTTGGGAACACAGGGCTCAACTGCACCAAGCTCTTTTTTTAGCCTGTCCCAAGCCTCTGTTTGATAACTACAATGGCATTGTGTGCTATTGACTGTGGTACGACAGGGCGCGGTGCAGGGATTGCAAGGCAAGAGAAAAAAAGCCAGAGCTGGTCAGCCAGACAAATAAGAAGGCCCCGGGCAGCTGTAAATCTCTACAATTATAGAGGGTCCCTGATTCTGCGGCCACATGCTGAATAAAACTTCTGATCTAAAACGCCAATACAGACAGTAAGACAGAAAGAGACAGACGGAGAGTCAGAATACATACTGACTTCAGTCACAAAGGCAAGGTTTAGCGAAAACAGCCGCCCACATTTCTGTGTATACAGTTGGTGAAACATACCTTTTATGTCAGTGTTACTAATTGTGTTTTCATATGCACAGGTGGTTTTAAGACTGGTCTTCATTTTGATAATGATAGTATGCATTTTGTGTTTTGATTGAGAAAGAGAACAAGTGGAGAAGTGTTTGTTCAATGTGCATTTATTCCATCAGACGTCGAACTCATCTCTGGCATGCTTACAGAAGACGAATGAATTGTGACAGAGACTAGAAACTTATATATGGTTGTCATGGCACCCCTGCCAGCTATGCTTGGACATTGCAGGTTGCTAAACATTGTACACACATAGTCAACGTGTCATACAGATGAAACATACAGTACAGGCCAAAAGTTTGGACACACCCATCTCATTCATTCGTTTTTCTTTATTTTCATGACTATTTACATTGTAGATTCTCACTGAAGGCATCAAAACTATGAATAAACACATATGGAATTATGTACTTAACAAGAAAAGTGTGAAATAACTGAAAACATGTCTTGTATTTTAGATTCCTCAAAGTAGCCACCCTTTGCTTACTAGAATATAAGACATGTTTTCAGTTATTTCACACTTTTTTGTTAAGTACATAATTCCACATGTGTTCATTAATAGTTTTGATGAATCTACAATGTCAATAGTCATGAAAATAAAGGAAAAACATTGAATGAGAAGGTGTGTCCAAACTTTTGGCCTGTACTGTATGTGTCAGGTGTAGTCACACTGGCCACAACTTATATGGTCAGACTGGATGATCATTTTGTTGTCAGCATATCAATATCTTACTCAAATGTACAGTAGACACAAAGTCTCAATGAATGCTGTGGAGAATTAAAGAAATGCATACAAAGGGCACAATTTCCTATCCAGCAATTACATTCTGAAGAAAAGGATGAATTACCTCTAATGCTTGTGAAGTCTTCATAATTTTCTCCAAGGTTTTCATTCATGGTTTCTTTTTTCTCATTTTGCTCAATTACCTGTTTTTCCCTTTTTTTTTCTCAAGGTGATTATAGCGACACAAGGATGCTAGTGACAAGAACGATATGTAGTTGAATTAAAGTTGAAATAAATGACATGTGTTTTCTTTTATTTGTGACTCTTAACACTCAGGATAACTGGAATGAATATTCCTGCGCCCATCATCAGCAACAAAAACTGGCTACGGCTGCATTTTGTGACAGAGAGCAACCACCGCCACAAAGGCTTCAGGGCTCAGTATCAAGGTAAGACATGATTGCTTCATTTGCACATCGTAATAGAGGGCCCCCTACTTGAACGAAAAGGGATCATCGTAAGAAAAACACGCTGTAATTACAAAACATGTTTTTGATCTTTGTTAACTGAATATTAAACAGTTTGATTAATACCCCCTCTGTAGAGGGCATGAAGGCTCTTTCTGCTTCAAACCATTGACTTCAAAGAGCCTAGTTAATCAAAAATTTGAAAGATAAATACTGTATATACTTTCCCCTTATAAAAACTCAGCTCTTGCAGCTCAATAATCCATTACCCTGACATTCTTCTCCGGCATGACTTTAAAGCCACGGTATGTGCTGCATACTACACCATAAAGGCTTAAAGCCTGGCTCCAAGCCAGATATGAAACCTGCAACCTTACCATAAACAGCTTTATAAAAACCTTGAGTAACATTCATGTGTGGCAGCTCACTGTAAATGAAGACATAAAATCAATTGCATGAAAAATCACATTTCTCATCTATAGCAGTGCATTGTTGTGGAGTGGGAAAGCAAATTCTATATGCGTTTGTTATTTATGATGTAAAGGGCAGATATTTTTTAAGCTTTAACAGGCATTGAGGGGTTTTTATTACACAGAGTGCTGTTGAGCATGTAACAGTCCTTATCTGGTGACTAAATAAATTCACGTCCTAATTGTATTTATAACATGTTGAATGAACCAGTTGACCTATGGTGCAGTTCAGAGGAGATTCATTGTCTCAATGTTTTAAAATTCAAATAGCCTTGTTTTTGCTTCATACATCATTCATTGTGTTTGGCTATTTTGTTGATACTTTAAAGTGGTGACAGACGCTTGCATCACCTGGTTTTTGTGTGCAATCTGACCCCCGCTGTGTTTAATTAGATTGTCTTACGATGTAGCGTTGCAGTCCTTGTGCTGCTCGTTGATTCTGCCTAGTATTTCCCCCCTACAAGCTATAACCATTAAATCTGTTCTGACCAATCAATTTCCATCCTCTGTTTAATATGTCTGAGTTATATGAATAATCAAACGTGAGAAACTAATTTAGATTTTATAGAATTGTAAGGGAAACTCTCAGGATTACATCTGAGCCATTGGACTCATTTCTTTTGAAACAGGATGAACACCAGTAGCAATTACATTTTGATGTTCTTCATAGGACCGAGCATTATCCAGAGAAAGAAACACTTGTACTGTATCTTCTCACATCTAATACTGTAACTTCTTTTATCTAATGAACTCTTTCTATTGCTCTCGACCAGTGAAAAGCTCTGGAGAGCTTAAATCCAGAGGGGTAAAATTATTACCAGGAAAGGACAACACTAACAAACTGTCTTTGAGTAAGTCTTTTATTTTTCTTATGCAACTGTTTTCATTGTTTGGATTTTTTGTTTATGTAGGGCTTGCGTTCTGGGTCTTTGTTTCTTTCTTGTCTCTTTTTTTGCTGCATCATTTGGTGAAGGAATTAAGCTACAGTACTAGATTTTGCAGAAGTGCAGTCTCTTTTTCTTTCCGATGACCTATTTCCCCTGCTGTCCCGGACTTCCTGCCCTGACACAAAGCTAGAGCAGGCCTAGTTATGTATCTTGCAGCAAAATACTAAATCTAATCCGTTTCAGTTGGCCAAAAAACCCCTCTGTCTCATTCTGTACTATTTAAGCAGTACATCAGATTGACTTATGTTCATGCACTGTGTGATCTACACACACAGCAGTAGTCAAGGTTGAGTGACCACTCACTTGTCAGATGATTTGTGTACACTTCAGACCAAAGTGAATGCATTCTAATTGCTTGCGGAGCTCCGTCATTAACATAAATCTGCAACACAATTCCCCCCTAACTCCACAGTGTGCTAAACACTTCAATGATAACAGGTTGTAATCTTTATTACCTTGTGTGTCATAGATTCGGCATTGCATGGAGACATGAATAATGCAGAGGGCTGTAATCTTTTCTATGAGACAATACTGTATATCATTTAAAAGACTATGAAGAGATGCTTCATATGGCTTGTGGATTCATTGCATATAATTAAACCCATAACTGTATTATAACCCGCGACAATTAACTTCAAAGCTAATGAACTTCCCAAAAGAAGTCAAAGAAAAGAAATTCATGCCGATAGAGTTTCTCGTGTTAAAATGGAAGGGTCTTTGTGTATGTGGGGGATGATGTTTTATTGAAAATATTACAACAAACCGTAATGATAATTATGATTCTACATATTTCATGAATATGACATCAGTCAGATCATTACAGATACAGATCATTAAGTGAGGGAAGACGAGCTTGTTATAAGTCAAAACACAGGAAAATGCTGAACTACTTTCCTGCTTCCAAGCCACCTCTTGACATTACTACCATAGTCAAGGCTATACTCTATATGAAAGCATATCTACAGGGCTTTATCTAGTGTGTTTAAACTATTATTATGTATGGGGAGTCTCACTGAGTGATTATTGTTGCTCCTGCAATTGATAGTTGAAGGTTATTTAATCCTCTTAGTCCCTGTTGGGCCCAGATATATTTCGCTCTATTTTGTCTAGCTCAGGTAAGAGAGGTGCATTTACCCTTGGCACTCACTCTGATACCGCAAAACACAACAGCGTATTCACAACAGCGCTGCCAAAGAACTGGCAGTTGAAAGTCTCTGACATTGAAAGATGAGGTCAATTCGTCTAACTACATGATTCCTGGAACCGAATTCTGTTACCAAGCATAACTACTAAACGATCAAACAGACCGAGTTATCTACTATTCAAGTGCTTTTCACTGCAGTTGGTGTTTTCTGGGAGTACGGAGCTTTGACAATTAAAGTATCTCTCTCACAGCTTTCCTGGTCCTTCTCTTTCTCTCTCAGTGAATGAAGGAGGAATCAAACAGGTGTCTAATTACTGCCCTGACCCAGGGGAGCCGGAGAATGGCAAACGGATCGGCTCTGACTTCAGGTGAGTTGGTGCTTCAGCAGCTGAAGTGACGGTGCTCAGATTTGCGTAGAGGAAAATGAAAAAGCGAGACTACTAAGACGTGATCTACATCCAATTCCAGTGTGATGACATGCAGCGTATTCCGAGTATTACTGTCACATTCTATTAAGTCAACAAAATCTGTGTGCACATAAACCTAGATTTAATCTTGTTATGGAAACCTGCATCAGTTTTGAAACCTTGTTATTTTATTATCACATGGAAAATCTATTTACCAGAGTCATGGATAATCTTCTTGCTAATACTATGCAATATAATTTAACTTTTTTTATGCATCAGACCTATTCAGCTTTCAGGAGAGAAAACATACATTTCAACACACTTTAAGACATGTAACAGACTCTGATTTCATTTTGTCTTCTGCAGCGTGCAGAATACAACATAGTGAAGTCATGCAGCTTTAGAAACCTCCTCTAGCTTTAAAAATGAGCCAGTTGGACACCGAGATTTAGCTCTCTGCCACAGTGAAATCCTCTCTCGGGTCCCTGCACGACTGATTACATGTTTCTTTGTACCTGTAAATAACGCATAGACCCTCTGTGTCTAAGATCACTCTCCACTGGACTGTATTGCCTCTGATTTGCAATGTCTAGTCTGCCTCATGTCTAGCACTCATTAGGGCTGAGAAATATTGCCTAAATCTTATCTATTACGCTGTACAGTATATTTCATTTCTTGAAAAAGATGTAGTGTAAGTATGAAAACTGAGCACAATTATTTAATAAATTAAAATTAAAATGTACTCTTCTGTCCACATATGTTTGATATTAATGCACAGTGCAATGTAAACCTGTAGTGAATGACACAAAATAAATACTGAATTGAATATTTAATCAGGAGTCATTTTTGAAGAATAGATTGCTTTTTCAGGCTTTAATGGTGTTTGTTATCTTCACAGCATCGGAGCAACTGCTCAATTTACCTGTGATGAAGACCATGTGCTGCAGGGTTCCAAAACGATTACCTGCCAGCGCGTAGCAGAAGTCTTCGCTGCTTGGAGCGACCACAGACCCGTCTGCAAGGGTGAGCGAGGCTTCTGAAGAGCTAATAAAACAGTTTGATTAAGGCAGTGCCTCTGGATATATGCAGATAGAGGAAAGTTCATTTTTGTTAATTATGTATGAGGGCCTCTGCTGTAGCTCTCTACTTTTCCATTCCAAAATGCTCTGCCTGTTTTTCTATGTTTCATAATACCTGGAGCACCTTTTGGAATTTGATTAATGGAAATGCAGCTAATAGACCTTCTCTCTACTTGTGCAAACAATATATATATATATATATATATATATATATATATATATATAGAGAGAGAGAGAGAGAGAGAGAGAGAGAGAGAGAGAGAGAGTTTTTTAACAGATCTAGGGCTGAGTTTTAGATTTATACAATGCATACTGCATATTATAAATAAAGGTTTATCTTACCCTCTCTTATTCATATGTTTTTGATTAATCAAGGATATTCTTTTAACTTAATGTGTCTTAATGTTTATCTTTATAATTTTGCAGTGAAAACATGTGGCTCAAATCTACAAGGACCCTCTGGGACTTTTACATCTCCTAACTTCCCTATCCAGTATGAGAGTAACTCCCAGTGTGTGTGGATCATCACAGCCAGCGATCCAAACAAGGTAGTACAATAGAGTCAGGGGTCATCTTTAAGTTTGAGGTCTTCATACTCTTGGAAATATTCAAGTAAAAATCCACTGCTCCTATTGTCATGTAAGGACACAACAATATCAACTTCTGTTTTGTTTTGTTCCTGTTTTGTGTTGTTCCTGTCCACATCTGCTTAACAGTATAAATAAAGCAAATAAACATACCAGATACTGTAGATATAGATTTGAGGCATAATGGTTACTGTCAGTGGAGGTGAACATTAGTGGTAGACCGATTAATTGGTCGGTCGATTTAAAAGACAGTGCTTTTCCTGATAAATGCTGTTAAGTGAACTAAAACTCTATTTTTCATTTTCTGTGTTTACCAGCATGACCTACAATCCCATTGCTTTATACTAGCTTGACTACCACTACCTGTACTAGGGATGGGCGTTTGGAAGAAACCTGCCAACTTGATTTTCTATAACGTAAACAATCAATTAATCAATTAATCACTGCATGCATAAATGCGCAAAATAAAAGATATAAACAGTACTATGGAAAAGCCTGTTTTGATAACGAATGCTTTTACTTTGAAAGGACAAAAAGAGACTTGATCCTGTCGATCGTAAAACTAACTCAAGTGAGATTATAAAGGCAACATCAAGGAATTCAATGTTTTATGTTTTAGCCCCAGAAGAGGTATGAGGTTAGTTGTCATAGTAATCTTGCATATTTAAGTGTGTTTTGTGTTTAAATAAGTTTTGGATAAAATTAAACCTAGTAATTCATGCTCGCAAGGTTTGATACAGTCAGCTAGTTTTGCTCAAATTAATACTCTTGCATTTCTGTGTTTTATAATTGTTACAGCAACTTTCAGTTTGCAAACTGTAGCTTTATCCAACTTGATTCCCAGCTCATTGGCTTATTGACGTACGGCCGCAGCACTGAACGATCTGCCGCGTTTCAGTTCAGTGAGTACTGATACGTCAGAGATAAAATTAAAATTAAAAATAGACAGATCTATTAAAAATCCCACATGATCGACCAAATTCTTTACGGCCATTAATCGATCATTGATTAATTATTCTCATCCCTAACCTGTACCTTAGAACAGTATATTTGAACTGTACATATGATATATATAAGAATTAAATATTTACTTTTATTTTTTTCCAAATTCTAGACAGAGTTTAAGGAAGTATTGAGTATAATTATATAGTGTAATGTCCCGTTTATGTTTTTCATAAATACGTCTAAGGTTCTCATTAGTTGTATAATAAACACAAATCTATATTGATTCTGGCTCCCCCAGAGAGTAAACCCCTACTTTTTTAAACAGAAGAAGAAGAAAACCCTCTCCTTCCTATGGTGTAGAGTATTTGTCCGGACATTCCCTTCCTGGATTCATATTTATACATGCATCTACTTTCCAAGGGCTTCCAAGGTGGTAAAAGGTTACATAGAATATGCATGTATTTTGACTCTAGTTCATTGTCACTGTCCCTCATTATTGTACATAGCTGCAGTGGACTGCATTTCAGTTGTCACTCGTCCAGGCTATTGGCAGTTGAGCGATTTGCTTCATTCATCCTTGGTAACAGAAATGGAGAGAAATAATGATTAAATGACATCAGCTTGTCCCCAAAGTGAAGAGGTCAAAGCTGTTTTCCTAATGGTCATTACTGCTCTCCTAAATCAAATCTGCCTGTCTATTGGTATTCAGAGGAGTCCTATACAGTACACACGGGTGTCAACTGCCCGCTATCCTGCTAATAAACAACTAGCCAACTAACGCTCACTCTGAACTCACTAGGTCTGGCAAGTGCCATAGCTTTGTGCTTCCGTGCCCTCTCCCAGGCAGACACACCATTGACTTGGCACTGAAACTCCATTAGTGTTATTATGGTAATTATGCTTATGTGTGCATTGTAATGAGGCCGTTATACATGGATATTGTGCAGGCATTGTCCTCCCAATGGCCAGAGAAAGGGATGTTAAGGATGATCAAGCAACCGTCATATGTTTGTCATTAAGAGATGTGACACTCATGTCAGTATGCAATTACAACATCCTTTCTTTCATCACTAATCCATTTCGGCAAAGTGTAGGTTGAGATAATATGACCTGTCTGCTAGACTTCATTTTACATGTTTATTATTAATGTAAGCAGTTGTTGCCAGTCTGATCAGTGAAAATGTCATCTTTTGTTATGTCATGTACATTTGTTAAGGAAAAAAAAGATCAGGACCAGTGACAGCTGACAAAGATATCTCAAGGGCGAATGCAGACAGGCAATTAAAACATTTGGACTCTTAAATTTGTCTGCCATGATTGGTTTTTGTGTTTGATTTCTGCTGGAAAGTAATGTGAAGAGATGCTGCTGTCAGTTTCCATATTGGTTGGAAGGTTTGTTTGTGGTGTCCTTTGTTTGCGGGGGTGTATGACATGGACTTGCACTATCTGTCAAAGACCCTTTCTATAAGCAGCCACAATTTTGATGTAATTGGAGTTTTATGTTTGTCTTCCAATTTCTCTTGATGACATGGTTGATTTGAGTTTTAGGGGTAGAGTCTGCATAATTCATACAAGTAGGAGACTGTAGGCTATATTATGCAGCTATCTGAATTATGAGACAGGAGGAAGTCTCGGGCTTTTACAACATCGATCAAACATGTTGCTGTCTACTTGCAAAAATGTATAAGGCATTACATAGGCCTTTCTCTACATAGGCATGGCTCTTTTGGTTAGTTGTCTCCAGAAACAGTCTCTCAAAAGGCAAGTTATGGAAATGAGCAGCCATGTTATGAATTTCATATAAATGAGATGGCAGGTTATTTGGTAATAAAACTTGAGAATCATTTGGAGTTACTGCTCATCATTGAGAGGCTTTGGTTTATATAAATGAATACGATCAACTCTCAGGATGTGTCGGGCGGTAAAGCTGTCAGTTTGAACCACTTGGGTACAGTTGGGTGTAAACAGAATGGCGTCCAGTGGCAGATGGTGGGGCTTTCAGACTCCAAGATTTGCTTGTATTTATAAAAATCTATAAAACATTGCTGGCACACAAATTGTTTAACATGTCAACATGCAGTATGTACACAAACCATCTCTAAGCACTGCTGTTCTGCATGTTTAACACTTGTCATAGAACAGATAATAAAAGTGTCTTATATTTTGTTTCTTTACAGGTTATTCAGATCAACTTTGAGGAGTTCGACCTAGAAATTGGGTATGATTCACTCACAATTGGAGATGGAGGGGAAGTAGGTGATTCTAAAACAATAATACAAGTGTAAGTACCACGTGAAATACTTCATTGGGTATATATAGTACCATGATATTGCTCATGCAGTTAATATTTTGCAGAGCTGGCTACATCTACATTTGTTTAGATGCTGTTGTGAAGCCACGGAATGCAGAGAAACTTTGAATGAATTTAATGACTGCACCATTTAAATAAACAATTTCTTTGTTGAAGCAAATTTTGCAATGCCCTAAAATTACCATTATGCAACAGTGTATATAGTTTACAGTACATTGTCATCTTGTTTAAATATATTTGAATATAACTTAGTGTGATGAGATGATGCTTGAATTGGGTTTTGTAACAATAGTGACTTTTTTCTGCAGGCTGACTGGGAGCTTTGTCCCAGACCTGATTGTCAGTATGTCCCATCAGATGTGGCTTCATCTTCAGTCTGATGAGAGTGTAGGCTCAATTGGCTTCAAGATCAACTACAAAGGTACATAGACTTTAGGACTGATACCATCACTCACTGTCTGTATTCATGTCTGTGACTGGCTTGTTCAGCAAAGCAAGAAGTCCATTTTCCTGTCTGCCTTTCTGTCCTTCTATCTGCGCGTCTGCCTGTCTCCCCCTCGCTTCTCTATCTCCTTTAAAAAAAAAAAAAAAACTTAACCAGGCTCTCAGACTCTTCACCTGGACCTTTATAGATAATGGTAAGGAGAAAAAGTACCTCAAAGTACTTGGCTCAACTTAATCCTATACTTTGCCCCCTTTCTCCCATCCCCCCTCCCCCCTCTCTCTCCCCCCCTCACCCACAGAGATTGACAAAGAGAGTTGTGGTGACCCTGGTACACCTCTGTACGGTTACCAGGAGGGCAGTGGGTTTCTAAATGGAGATGTTCTGCGCTTTGAGTGCCAGTTTGGATTCGAGCTCATCGGGGAGAGGATGATAACATGCCAGAACAACAATCAGTGGTCGGCTAATATCCCCATCTGCATATGTGAGTCCAATACATGCTTTTTTTTCCTAATAGCAAATGAAGCAATTACTTATGCGTTTGGAAAGTTCACAATGACACTAAGCTGTTGGAGGATTAATTACATTGTTGTTAAATGACCATGCAGTGCATTGTGTGTAAACAGCAATATACATAACATAAAATGGGAAATTGATAGGATATGGTGGCCTTGTTATGTGGGGTGGATGTGAAAAAGGAAAGTAGGGTTCCCACTGTTAGGCTATATAAATACACAGGAGAAAGGAAGCCTGCATTATACTGTACATTGTCCTTTCTCACGACAATCTAAACCCCTCCTGTGAGTTTTATCATACCTAACCCATATCCAGAGCAAAAATCTAGTCTTTTACCCCATGGGGACATTCTGCAGTATTCCTGTGCACCTATATTACTGTATGTCTGTATCTTTGTACACTTACTCCTCTGAACCATCCCAGTTTCATGCGTCTCCAATTGCTCAGCACCCATGGGAGCAGTACTGTCTCCTGATTGCTGAGCTAGTTATACATTACTGACAGTGGTCTATACTGATCTTTGTGCCTTGTCCTACCATGGCAGAATCCACAGTGTACATTGTCTTTTGACCAGTAAGAGTAGCTGCAAAACAAATTGGCTCGCCTGGGACTTTTAAGTTTTTACATCATTACTAATATAATCCATCCTCTTTATCACACAGTCCCCTGTTTCTCCAACTTCACGGCTCCCATGGGGACGGTGCTGTCTCCTGACTACCCAGAGGGCTATGGAAACAACCTCAACTGTGTGTGGCTGATTATCTCGGAGCCTGGCTCCAGAATCCACCTGGCTTTCAACGACTTTGACCTGGAGCCTCCCTATGACTTCCTCACAATCAAAGATGGGGACCAGACAGGAGCCACAATACTAGGACGCTTTTCAGGGGCCGAGGTTCCTTCCCACCTGACGTCCAACAGCAACGTACTGCAACTGGAGTTCCAGGCTGATCACTCTATGTCTGGCCGAGGGTTCAACATCACCTATAGCAGTAAGGGACCATTTAATCATTCAGCATTTATAAACTAATAGTTGCATCCACCATTTTCTTTTCATGGTTAGGAATGAACCATTGTTTTCGTAATGATTAGTGTGAATCTTCAGGCTGACTGAGCTCTTAAATTTGTACACCTTTAAAAACCAGAAAACAAACAAACAAAACAAGAATAATGTAGAGTACAGTGCGAACAAACATCTTATATCTTATTAATAATAAAGGACGGGATGATGTTCAGCAGTACCAGTAATTTATGAGAATGTGCATGTTCTAAGTCACAAACATACTCTTGTCCTTTTAAAAATGAATGCTTAAGCTTTAAGGATAAATGCTACTACATTGCATTCCTAAGTGAAGCTAAAGTGCCTAAACAAACAAAACACAGCATTTAGGATAGTGCATATAGTTCCTAACTCTTGTCCTTCATTGCCTAATACAGCACTATCGTAATTCTTTTCCTGCTGGCTAAGGCACAACAAGCTCTACAGACAGGCTATTGTCACCCTCAGGTGTACAGAGCAGACCTCTGTTAGGCTTTTTTTCTCTCGTACAGACAGCTACATCCATTTCCCTTATCTCCCGACTCCTCAAAGACCCTATTTCTCATTCACACAAGAGCGTTTGTCACAAGATCTTGTTCTCTTTCTTCTCATTACAAGCTTTTGGGCGTAATGAGTGCCCTGACCCTGGCATACCGTTGAATGCCAGGCGCTTTGGGGACAGTTTCCAACTGGGTAGCTCCATCTCGGTGGTTTGTGAGGAGGGCTTCATCAAGACGCAGGGGGCTGACACCATCACATGCCATCTGGAGGAAGGCAAGGGGATGTGGAGCGGGCTCATTCCCAAATGTGAAGGTACTGAAATGGAATCGCTAATAATTATGTGGTTGGTGGACAGATGTGTCAACTATTGAGTTAGGAAGAAGAAAGATAGAACACAGAGGATCTGAAAAATGTGTGTGGGTTATGTGGAACACACAGTTCATCCAAACTGAGCAACATTTTCTTTTCATTTTCAGGTATTTGTGTAACTACAGCCCTTTGGTGACTCATCCTATATTTATTTTCTTTCAGTGTTTTTTTATGTGGGTACAAAACGATTACTGAGTATCTTTAAAACACAACTTCTCTCAGCCTATTCTCCTCTTCTCCATTCTTCTCCTCCTCTCTGCTCTTCGATCTATTTATGCCTTTAATTTATATCTTTATTCTCCCTATCCCTCCCACCCTTCTTCATCCTCTCTGTTCCTCTCTGTTCCTCCAGCTCCTTGCGGGGGCCACTACTCAGGGCCGTCTGGTGTCATCCTTTCCCCCGGGTGGCCGGGCTACTACAAAGACTCCCTGAGTTGTGAGTGGGTCATTGAGGCTGAGCCGGGAAGCTCCATCAAGATCAGCTTTGACAGGTCTGTATGACAGTACTGCAACAACTCATCCGGGGAAAGATACACACACATACATTCACACACAAGTACACAAGTGTGCACAGATAAGAACTGAGACAACACACAATACCTTGTGCATGTGTATCAACACATGAACCTGCACATATATACAGACACAAAACATATCAATGTATGTACGTGTGCACAAACACAGAAGGCTTACCCCTCGCCCTGGAAGCCTCTGAGTTACAAATAGAAAGTCAGAGGAGGTGGAAAATAGTCCTGGACCTAGTTTCCAAAAATGTTGAAAGCCTCGAGTAATTCTTTATTTCGCTTACTGGCTCCCGCTCACTTCCTTAGAGAGCTGCAGTAAAAAGAAAAAAAATAGTCTTGCTGTAAGATCTTTATTTCTTACCATTAAGGAGCGAAACCATAAAATGTTTATATTTTATAATCAACACTTTCTCAGACACACTGTCGCTGACACACTCCTTTGTAAAGAAACAAAGAGCTAACTTCTCTATGATTTTTTTTTTCTGTGAAATACACCCAAATATTTTTGCCCCTTTTCATTTTAAAAGAGACAACGTTTTCCTTTGCCTAGCTTATGCAGCTTCTTTTTTAAGCCCTTTGCATTAAATACATAGGGAAGTGTATCACATGTTTGATGTTGTAGAGACATAAGGGTGACCACATTTCCATTCTATGTCAGGTTTCCAAGTAACACATTGATCTTAAACTATTTCAATAATTGGAATACTTGCTGTGAAAGCTATTTCTTCTCATTTATCTCCTCAAAATAAGAATGTTTTCTCTGTGGACACAACAGACTAAATGGCTTCAAACTGTCTCATCTGTCAAAGCAGAAGCATTGCTTTGAATACAAATAATTGTCTACTCTGCAACTCCCTCTCTCTGCGCTCTTTTCATTTAAGGTTTCAAACTGAGCTCAGTTATGACTTCCTGGAAGTGCACGATGGTCCCAACCTTCTCTCTCCTCTGATTGGCTCGTTTAATGGAACCCAGGTCCCTCAGTTCCTGTTCAGTAGCAGCAACTTTCTGTATCTGCTTTTCACCACCGATAACAGTCGATCAAACAGTGGCTTCAAGATATTCTATGAAGGTGAGAGGTTGCTACTATTGCCTGCATGCTGGAAAACTGAAGGAGTTATGAATGCACAATAGCTTTTTCTTGGTACTTTTTATAGGACTTAAAAATATGTAATTGATTTTAAATTGGACATGCCAACAAAGGGAATGGTATAAAAGGACACAAAAGTCAATTATTTGGTGCTTCAAATGAAATTGAAATTCTTCTGGTTTTCCTGTAACACTTTTCCTAAGTCTCTGAAACTATGTGTCTAGATCAAACTGTTGAGGATGATTCACAGGTGGATTAAGGTCACCAACTTTATCGTAACAACTTTACCGTATGAGCTTGAGTTCTTTGAACAAAGCAGATATTTTTTTTCCAGTTCATATTTTTTTAATAAAACTTCAAATACAGAATTACAGAATTTTAAACCTTTCTCATTTAAGAAGAAGACCAAGGCCAACACTGTATTGTAAATCAAATGTTACCACTCATTCTTACAGATGTCCCACAGTTACTTCAGGTTGAGCATTAGTTTTAAATCCTGCTTATTTGCAAAGTCTTTTTGTGTGGGAGGTTAGAGAATGGCTCTGGGGTGAAATAAAAGACTTCAGGACAAAGTTAGCTGTACATCCTAATCAATGCATCTTATAATACTGTGTGCTGTAAATTGTAAATTTAAACAAACATTGCAACTACATAGCAGAGTTCAGTGCAATTTTGGGATTTGTGTGAACATCAGAGTTCACTGTTGTTCGCTGTGTTTCTATCCAAATGTGTTCTTGCACTTTACTGCCCCTAGTCAGTCTCTCCGAGTTTAAGGGGGCAAATGTGTGGAGGGAAGGTTGTCTTCAAATGTACAGACTGAAAAATTGTACTGTGAGAAAACAGGTATAATCTTCGACTCTCAAGGAAGGGTGAATTTTCCCTTTTTTCCAAACATTATTATGCATGCTGTGGTCGTCTTTGAAAAATCAAATAGAAAAATACTTTGGACACACATGATCTATTTTCACGGTCGTATACACTAGCACCATTACCCTTGTCACTCAGATGTGATTCATAAGACAGAGTTTGTTATTATGTCTGTATTATTGACTGAAAGCAGACCACAAGTGCCTTTGTCTTATTATGTTTCACTCTCAAGTGCATTTTTCTTTTGTTGATGAGGCTATTGAAAAGCAATAACAGTAAGATCATATTAGCTTCTTCCATTGCAATTTAGGACATATCTTATTGCTGAAATGCTTTGGGGAAACCCAGCCTAGTTCATTTGGAAAATTGGTCTTACAAAGTAGTGCTGTTGTGAATTATGCTGTGAATAAACTGAAGCACCGAACACTGTATCATTGCCTGTGTATGTAATAGATCTATTAGATAAGTTCAGTTACAAAAATACACTACAATATACCATGATGTTAGCAAATCACACCTAATCCCATATATTTATTATGTGTGTTTTTCCAATTTCTCTTCTTACCATTGTATTTCTTTACTTAGTTTTTTTTTTTTTTCCACCAATTTTCTGCACCCGAGAGGCCAATACCAGCAATGCTCTACTTCAGGCAAAATTGATGTGTGTCCTTGCTAAAAATATCACATATTACTCAAGAAGAGCAACACAAGTTGCTGAGGCCAAGCAGTCCAGACAAAGAGCCCCATTATCACACATGAGTAATCAGTCATCCTGGGCTGTTATATAGGTTATTAATGTTAATGGCTGCAATCTATACCTCACAAAACATGTACTATAACTGTGTTACACAGTTAACTGTGTCATTTCTTGTTGATAATACTGCACTACCTGACCAAAAATATCTTCTTCTGGCCATGCTGTAGTGCTACACTTCTGTAGCTTCTGTAACAGATCAGAGTTTATTACAATGGGGTATTGGACCTTTACATACAATATTTGTTTGACTTGCTGAGAGTGTATTTATCCAGTGCTGTTTCATTTTGCAGGGGATGCAGTTTTACATAAATTTCACATTGTGTTCTGCACCTTTATATGCACTTCATGCTGGGCTCACAGTCACTGATGCCAGACATCCCAGAGTGAATGGGGTACTATTTGCTGACATGTCTAAGTCCCTTGACTGGGTCAATCACCTGAAACTACTGCAGTATCAGAAATTGGACTAGAACCAGGACACCTTCAAAAGAGAACAAAAGGAAAATGCTAGTTGCAGCTTTGATAGTATCTGTTTCAGAATCAGTATTTCTTTCTAAATATGTAAATATTACAAAACAAATGTATGGCAACAGTTAAATCCCATTAGCTCAAGCCATTTCTGCTATGTTACTCAGGTATGTTTTTATATATATGTCCGTAATAAATTTCTGTATCTATCTCTGGAAATGTGGAAGGATTGATACATTAATGGACAGACAGTGAACAAAGACAGTTCCAGACTTAATGTTCACAAGTCCAGTTAAAGTTTTTGCAAAACAGTAACAGTAAGAGATAAAAATACAGATTCTGATAATCCTAGAATCCTTCAAAACTGCCCACCTACGACCCAATAATTGCTTACACAAATTTTGCCAGTTAATTCCTAAAATTTGAATATTTTTAGCAATCCTACTTGGAACATATCCAAACGGCAGTCCTAGAAATCACAAGGGAAAAACGGGGGCAGCTCTTTGTGGCTTGCATCACTGAAGATTAAGTGGGAGTTGGCAGTTCTGTTCAACAAGCTCACTTTAGGAGCAACACCAGAGGACCAAAGTATTTTAATGAAAACCGGAAGGGATAGTCCAACACAGTCATACAATAGAAGGAAGTATATTTGTACAAGTTCACTGAGGTCATGCCCCCAATTCTCTGTCACCATGGCCTGTACGCCTCCTCACCACCCACAGTAGAACGTCGACTATTGACCTTCTCTCTGTGAATGACTTGATTAGTTGTACAATGCAACAAAAAAGAATCCTGAACAAAAATCCTTGTTTTCTTTAACTCAATAGGAACGTACCACTCTATCAAGGTTACTTAGACAGAAACTGACAAACACTGCAGTCAATGCGAAAGTGCATATTTCTTTAAAGTCTGAAAAAGCCTTTACCATTGTATCACTTTTTATGTGCAGTCCCTTTTGTGTCTCATGTAAGTTATTTTTCCCACATTGAATGAGCATGAGCAAGCTTTTGTTTTAAATTAAAAATAAAAGGTGGAGGCACCTTGGTAGCGGATTGGTTCTGGTGCATGCCATATAATGACCACATTACAGGTTGATTTTCAGCTGGGGAGTCATAACACCCCACTCCCCCTCCGTGTCCTGTCTGCTTCTCCAGTCAAACTGTCCAATAAAGGCAAAAATGCCCCTTAAAATATCATATTTTAAATAAGAATACAGAATAAAAGTAAATCTCACTTTGCAGAACTTGCTTTCTCTATTATATTATGTATGCAACCCAAGACCTACCTTTCTTGTGATGATTGTAATAACATCAAAGGGTCTGTCAGCTTTTTTTTTTGTATGAATGTGGCCTAGAAATTTTCTGATTGCAAAAATAGATTTGCCATTTCATGTTTCATGAATGCTGTTTTACTTCAGTATACCTCTGTAGCTCAACAGTCATACTTCATTTGCATAAAAAAGAGCAGACCTTCTTCTCTACTGTTTATATAGTTGAACAGAATGTGACATACTGTGAGACTGTATAAAAAGACATACAGGTCAGACCTCGTCCACAAGTCACAACACAGTGAAGATGTGTGGCCTGGCAATTATCATCAGTAGTTACAGCTACAAACCCACAGGTTTGCACTAAAACGTGACGCTGCTTAAAGGTTCTGACGAAAGAAAACAAATCACATACAGCATTTAAAATTCAACTACCAAGGCAAAGATGTACAATTGTCTCAAAACATATTAAAAACTGTTTGATTTTATTTTCTTTAGTGGTCACATTGGACACATACTCCTGCATGGATCCTGGTATTCCAGTGAATGGCATACGGTTAAGCCACGACCTGTCCATCGGCTCCACGGTGTCCTTCCAGTGTGACCCAGGATACAGGCTGAGCCATGAGGAGCCACTGGTGTGTGAGAAGAACCATTTTTGGAGCCATGCCCTCCCCACCTGTGATGGTATGTGTACATAATGTAATCTTTTTTCTTTTTTGCAGTGGATTTCAGCTCAGGCATCAGTCTTATCCATAAAATACTTGACGGCTGGTCTGGCAGCATGTTTTAGCCAGAAATACTTTTGTCATTCTGCCACTAGTAACTGGCAAGAGGTTTCTAAGTGAATTTTTCAAAAGGTAGGTGGGTTCTAACAGCAGCCTCTTCCATTGCTGTGTTTATTCACAAACCTCCAAATTAAAAAAAAAAAATCTTGGCCTTTTTGGCAAGAGGTAACGACCCAAGCACAGTGACTATGGGTAGCCTACAGCAGGTCTGACTAACCAAACATAAGCTCGTTAAAATGCTTTTTATTCAACAAAGAGACCCAGTCCTTGTGTGAACAACTTTCTTGGGGTGTTATGAATCATGTTATACTGAACACAGATTATGCTCTACTTCAAAGCATGAAGTTCAGCATGTTCCTGATAGTTTGGATATCTCACATAATCTCCCTCTCACGGCTGTGTTTGTACAGTTTTGCTCTTTGTGCTGTTTAGAAGCACACTGAAGGACAATTGTGACGATTATTGTTGCAGCGCACAAACCGTGAATGATGACTCTTAGCCACGGATCACTCAGTTGAAAGATTATAATGAATAAAATACATGCAATGGTTGGCGGTGAGAACCATACCATGCATATAATACAGTGCCTGCTATGTAGCTTCAGTCCAATGGTTGTTCCATAAAACCATTTTATATCTTGGAGTGTTTTCTTGCCTAGGTGTGTGCCAGACTGGTGCCAAATGCATTGGCTCTCTGCCTATAGAGCCTCTAAAGTAGATCGTTTGCCAAGCGTGCTCATCCACTTTTAATGACTTTATGTAATTTCGGCTCATTAATAAAATATTTGATATAATTTTGTTGGTGGGTAAGGATTCAGGCCTTGATGTGTTGTGCTTGCTGGAGGGCCCAAGGGTGGAAGGAGAGAGGATAAGAGGGGGGTGGGTGTGTGCAGCTGTGGAGCCTCAGGCATCTCAGTGATCCTCAAAAACATCATCTGACATTCATTACTTTGAAAATATGTGTACATGCACAAGAGTTCTACTTCTAATATTTGTCAACCATTGCTGTTTTGAAAAAAGGCATCCGGGCATTTGGTTATAACACTTTAAACCTGAGCTCAGACTACAGAAGCTTTGGGCCAATCATCACCAATTAACCCCTCCGGACAATGAGAGAATATAAATCTGGTCTGGAACCATAGTCGGTACTGATGTTTGGCCCAGATTACCTGGTAATGTGAGGAGTTTACAGATTCAGTTTTAAACCTGCCAGACTGTTTGCAGTCTCATGGACCTGACTATAATTTCAACTATGTTTAATATTTAGGAACTAAAAAATATATAATATAAAATATATTTTGAGTACTTTCAGAGCGGGACCACAGAAGCCAGTGAGACACACAAGCTGGAGCAGCTAACAGTATTATCAAACAACAGTAAACATTCTATCCCTTGAAGCTAACGTGAGCTAGCATATTTAACAGATATTAAAGCAGGTGGCTAAATCTCACCTCGTTCTCGCTGAAGAACAACTCGTGTTGACCGCATCTCCCCCATTCATTTTCTCATCCAGGCTTGTTCAGCCTTCTGCTTTTTGTTTCTCTGCAAAGCACAACTACCGCAAGTTGTTGCACTACATCAGTCTCCATTTTGTTACCATCTGCTTCCTCAAATGAGATAGCGTATTACTCCCTCTAGCACAATAATCTTAATATTATCCTGTAGTGTGTGATGAGCTATTGTTTCCGTTCCCTTAGTATGTTTTAGTTTCAAATTAGAGAGAAGAACTGTGAAGTTTCTCCCTGAATGCTTGATGCAGCCTGATTTCAAAATTGGTGAGGATTTTAAAACTCCTGTAGTCAGAACCTGGTTTTGGGGATTTCAGGCCAAAGAAGAACAACCATACGAAAACATGACTCACCAGTCCATTCAGAGCCAGTTAATCAGACTTGGCTCCACTTCACTGCTTCAGCACGATGGAGTGGTGTGTGTTTTCAACACGAAACTTACGGGTGACATCGATGGCCTTGTAACAAGGATTAAATTATGAATTTTCCCAAATCTGAAGGGCTGGATAAATGGGGAAGTCCATGCCAAATTTAAAGCACGGACCAGTGTCTACAACTCAGGTGATTTGAACGAGTACAGGAAATCCTGTATTGCTATTAGTAGTGAAAGAGACAATACAGGTACAAAGTTGAGTCTAACTACCAGAAACATAGGGTGGGACTAAGAACCATCACAGACTACAAGATTATATTATAGAGGGTGGTGAGCTGCCCAACATGTTAACAGTACACTTCTACTGACCTCTACACCCAACAGTATAGGAAGAATGACACATCAAGAATGAATGGCTCATCTGAGGGCCACAGAGAAGCGGCTCAAGAGAGAGCCAGAGAGAACGGCAATCTACTCAGCTGAGATGAACAAACTCATCAGCGCTGGCTACGTCAAGAAGCTTCAACCTAAGGAGGTGGAACAATCTGCCGAAGCATGGTATCTCCCCCATCATCTTGTCTGTCACAACAACAAATCACGCCTTGTCTTCAATTGTTCATTCCTGCACCAAAATGTCTCCCTGAACGATCAACTCTTGCCTCTTACTCAACCCTACACTGGGTCCATCACTGGTAGGCGTTCTCATCCGGTTCAGGCAACACCAGATTGCAGTGAGTGGGGACATATACAATATTTCACCAAATCCACCTGCTACCGGAAGACAGACCACTCCTTGAGTTCATCTGGAGGGACCTACGCTGTGAAGAACCACCAGATGTGTACGAATGGCAGGTGCTACCATTCGGCACAACCAGCAGTCCATGCTGTGCAATCTTCGCCGTACAGCTACATGCTCGTGACTACCAAGACAGCCATCGGGAAGTGCAACGGAGCTTCTATGTCGACAACTGCCTTGAAAGCTTTCCCACCACATCTGCAGCCAAGGAAAGAGTTGACCAACTCTGCACCTTATTGGCAGAAGGAGGACTCGACCTCAGGCAGTGGGCCAGTAATCAACCAACAGTGATAGCCCATCTTCCCACCGATGCCAGATCCTCGGCTACAAAGCTGTGGCTTAGCCAGAGCCAGACAGACACACTTGAACCCACTTTAGGCCTGAGATGGAACTGTGCTGATGACAACCTCAGCTATCAGTATGGGATCATTGAGCACTCTACACTGACGATGAGGACGGCCAGTCAGTATGATCCCTTAGGGTTCATGGTGCCATTCACAACCCGCGCCAAAGTGTTGATCCAGCAGCTTTGGTCCAAGCAAAGAGGCTGTGATGATCCTGACCTTCCTCCTGCCTTCCGAGAAGCCTGGGAAACCGGGGAGAACGAGCTGAAACATCTTAAAAACGTATCCATTCCCTGCTGTTAGTCGCCACTCCCTGCTGCAGGTACAGATGCAAAGTATGATCTCCATATCTTCTGAGACGCCTCGGAGCGGGCATACAGAGCAGTAGCCTACCTTACAGTCGATGCAGGAAACACCATCCACACCTCCATCATTAAGGCTAGGTCCAGGGTTGCTCCCAAACGGCAACAGTCCATACCCCCTCGAACTCTGCGCAGCACTAGCCGGAGCTCAACTGTCCAAGCTCATACAGAATGAGATGAAGCTTCCCATTCGACAAACTCCACCACAGTATTGGAGTGGCTTCAATCAGACTCCTGTCGATATATAGTCTTCGTCAGAACCCGCGTGTCGGAGATCCAAGAACTGACCGACAGGCTTGGAGATACATTGACAGTCCAAACAATCCGGCCGACGATATAACCAGGGGAAAATCACTGCTGGAGCTAGCAGTAGCAATAACTTCACCACTATATTTTAACTTGCACTGTGTTGTCTTAGATCTGGATTTTGCTTTACTTGCGTGATGTTCTTCTTTTTTATAGATATTTAATGAGCATGGTTGAAGGGTGCCTGAGGCTTGAGATTTTCATTGCCAATGACTGCTTCTCTGTAATTGTTGTGTACATGATAGGAATAAAGAACTTGAACTTGAACACACATATACTTAAATACACAAGGAGAAAACAAGGCTTGTCTCTTTTTTTCATCAGTGCTTTATTTAAATAGCAGTACCCTTTATGTGCAATGACCTTTTATTTTAAACATAATGACATCATGAGAAAACAGTTGGAGGTTTGAACAATATCCAATTACACCGGTTAACCTTCAAATGGATCTAGCATTAACCTCTCGGTCCTCAGCAGCCAATGAGGGTAGTGATTTATCTCATTAACTGCCTTTGATGAGATAAGGAGCTTTCTGGGAGCAATGTCAATAGTCAACATGCATGAGAATCATATTACTGAGGTGATGATGAGTGCTGCTGCTTTATACAGCACTCCCTATCGCCTCAGCTACTACTCCGCACGGTTGGTTGCAACTGGATTATCCTCCCAACCTGACTGAAAAGAAGTTGGACGCAGCATTGGGCTGATTGTTTCTATTTGAAAAAATTGGAAATCACTTTGAAGTCACAATCAAAATAAAGCCTGATGCTCTAATCCGCAGAATATGCTTGTGTCAGTTCTTATGAATTCTAAGCAAATTTAACGTATTATCATGTTTTCTGACAATGTCTTTCAGTTTAAGATACCATAAGAGTGGAGAAATATGGATGGATAGCTGAATTTATGAATAATTTATTGTCCTGGCAGTACGGCAGGTTTGGAGGAAGAGAGAGAGAGAGCGAAAAAAAACATAGTGTTGGCAGAATTACAGGTACTCATAAAAATAGCAGGACAGGATGTGATATGACTCAAATGCATTATTCATTTAAATCGCTCCTCTGTCTTCAGGTGAAGGATTTATTGGTTCATTTACAATTTTCATTTTTTTTTCCAGCAACAGTTATCATTCATTATCTTCCCTTTCTATTCAGCATCATGCGGTGGGGATATCAGGGGACCTGGAGGAATCATCTTATCACCTGGCTTTCCGGAGCTGTATCCTAACTCCTTAAACTGTACTTGGACTGTAGAAGTCAGCCATGGAAAAGGTAAGAAAAGAGCACCAAAGTATTACATCTTTAACAAAGAAGTATACATACACTGCATCCTGAATTCATCCTTGTTTGACACTTTATTTTAGTCTTAAACCCTAATCTGTATAATTTAGAGGCGCTTAAGCGATAGATATGCTTATTGTGTAAATCATTCACATACTACACTTCAGTAACAGCACGTTTATTTTTATAGTCCTCACCACATTGACATTCAATTGTCCTCACAGTGGCCAAATTATTAAACTATAAATTAAAACGGCACTTCTCAACAGATTCCAAGAACATTAAATTAATTTATTATTATAAAGTGAGAAGTGACTTGAGCAAAGATGATTTAAATGCACAGATTTTTTCATCTTTGGCAAGTGTCCAGAATATGCAGAGGAATAATATTACACTTTAGGGTGTTCGCTCATTGAAGATTTAACTGTGTGATTTCTTTTCTTTTATTATTTTTTAAAATGTCCTCTAGTATTTCAGAATTCAGTTTAATTTCTCCTTTATCAGCAGTTCTTCCATTATTGCTTATTTGAGCAAATGTTGTACAGCACACTGCTTCATACATTCCCCCGTTGGATAACATTTTACAGTGTTAAGAGAATATTGCTTTTCATCATTTTTTACCTCGCTCATTTAATGAACAGCTTTGACATTGCAGTGGCTCACCTAGTAAGAGAAATTTGGCATCTCGATTTAATTCACATATTATTCTTTATATAATTACTTTAATTCCTTTATCACAGCACTTACTGTCAGTTTTGTGATCAGTAACCAGTTCACTGAGACGTTCTTATTCACTATCATCTGAAAGCACACTGAGCACTGAGCTTATCTCAGTGCCCTGGCACTTAGCTGTATTATCCCTATATTTTACCTTACTATTTCTTGTTCCTCTTTAAAAAGACCCATTGTAATGCCACATTGTTCTCTTTATACATAACCAATTTATCCTATTGTCTGTGTTTGTCTCTGATACATCCAATTTGTGTTTCATTCCTCTCACTTGTTCTTTTTCTTACTGTGAAGGGCAAGTTTAATGCAATTACTGTACAAATGGATATACATATATGTAAGCTATTAGGCTCATTATGGAAACCTGAAGGTGATATCCTCCTTTTCCCCATCATGTCTTTTTAGTTAGTATAACAATTACCTCACATATGTTCTCCTATGAACAGATTTATCTTTTTCAGTTCTAACATGCACTCAACATAAACTGGAAGCATAAAATTCTGTTGCATCCACAACTGAAAACGGATAACAACAACTTCAAATGATATTTCAAACTAATTGACTAATTATAATCAAATTCAACACAGGGACTTATACTTATTCAAAATGCCAAATTAATTTAGTGTGGTGCAATTAGCAATCAAACCTTGTACTACACATAAAAAACTTTCACCGTGAACTCACCTAAAACCCTGAGGCCTGATTAATAAATTTGATTAGTTATTAACTGTAAGTAATGAAAACAAGCTATGCATATCACATTTTTTTTTGCTTTTTTGTGATCAGGGTTAATAATTAAGTTGATTTAGAGAGGCAGGATCTACATTTAGTTACTGAGATTAGAGATCAAATGTAAAACATCATTACATTTATGTCTCTAGATTTTTGTGCACTATTATGAATCTTTCATCTATGCACTGATTTTCCTTGTGTATTTTTATTCTGTGGCTTCTGACTGGAATTAAAAAATATTCTTTCGGGATAGTAGCTATGTAACTATTCCACTCTGTAGCAACATCCCGTACTATCCCTAAATATATTAAAATACTGGGATGTTCTCTCACAGGGATGGCTTTTGATTAATTGATCATTGGCTTGACTCTTTGTAATATAATTACAGTTTTACAGAGCACGATCAATCATTTCATTTTGGTGTTTAGTTCGTGGCCGTTTGGGACTTTCTTTATCAAGTGAGCCAGACATTGTGGAGGACATTATAGAGTCAAATTCGAACAGATTCAACAGATGGCATTGAAATGGCAGTGCTTATTGTACTGAAAAGCAGCCAATTGGCCATCATGGATGGAATGAAGATGTTATTGGGTCTGAGTTACAGTGTGAAAATAGAAGGAGGGTGTACAGACCTAGAGCTTGTTAAATAATAGTTTGTTGATATAACACTCATTTTCACCAGCCTCTTCTAGATTTTATTTGCTGCTGTTGCAGATCTTCTATCATTGATTATGCTCTCTCTTCTCATTTTAATTTGTATCATCCAGTTAGAGATGTGTTGTGCTTAGGTTTTAAAGTTTGTGCAAAAATACTGATTAAAGCTCATGTACTGGTGGGAAGGCCTTGATTGTTCAGTTAAATAGTTTTGTGTGAAAATGACTTCACTTTTTTCATTTCACTTTGCATTTTGAACTTGCATAAGTTTTTGTGACCCTACAAGACATTTAAAAGTGTTGTATTGGGCCGCATATTAAAGCTAGAGTGAATATGCTGGTATGAAAGTAGCAGACCTAAGGCCTCCATTGGTACCATGCCATGCTAGCATGTCGGGAAGTGGGCCAAATAACACCCATGCATGCCCATTTTCAAAGGTGTCGCTTGACATCTGACCTCTAAGTATATCTATATATATATAAATACATATGAATTAATGGATTCTGTGGGTACCAATGAATCTTTACAGAGTTTTTCTCATGCAGTACAAATGTGTTACTTTCCCTCTATTATATTTGAATATTTATGTATGCTGCGGTCCCTAAACGGTATCAGAATTGCAGAAATCGATCTATAACTGGAAAGTTGAGCCTCTTGTGGATTCAGTGAGCCCAACTGTATACAGGTATATCAAATCACAGCATTAATTTATCTCATAATGTAATGTTTAAGCCCTTAAAATCTCTAAGCTTTCAATAGCTTTTGAATAGGCGCATAACCAAAACACAATGTTTAATACAGATTCATGGATGTATGATGGGTCTCTCAAGGTTAAATGTAACATTTTAGCTATTTTCCCTTTTCATGTTATAAGTTTAGTAAGATAAATTTTAGTAAGCGTATTCCTTCCCTGCTGTAAGTATTTAGACATTTATTATTGAATGAATGAAAAATGCCTTGTGTAGATGGATGTTTCTGCAAGCTAAACTCAAATTAAAACAACAGATTCTTAATCATGATAATGACATTTGAACTAATAGGTGAAATTAAAATTGAATAATAGTCACATTCACTTTGATGTGTTTGCATAACATTTCTGTCTGTGCCCTACACTTGAACAACACGTTTAAAAACTTTGTGTGTCAGCATGGACATGAAAACATCAAAATTATGCATTTCATATTCTATTCAAAGCTTTTTTCTATATCTGAATCAATGATTTTTCATATTTCCTGAAAACCTCTTTACGCTGGGCTTTCTTATTTTCTCTTCCAAGGTGTCCAATTCACTTTTTACTCCTTCCACTTGGAGGATCACCATGACTACCTTCTGATAACAGAAAACGGCAGCTTCGCCCAGCCACTGGCTCGACTCACCGGCTCAGAGAGACCCTCTCCAGTTAACGCTGGCCTGTATGGGAACTTCAAGGCCCAGCTACGCTTCATTTCTGACTTCTCTATATCGCTGCAGGGATTCAACATCTCTTTTTCTGGTATGAAGGCATATAAGGGGTTCTGTCTGTAGGAGGCAGGAAGGGGGGGAGAATTGGTAGGTGTGTAGACAGGATGGAAAGGGAAAGCTTTTAAAGGGGATGGAAGATGAATTGTGTGGAGGAGTGAGGATGCTGAAAATGTGGTGGGTGGAGTTGTTAAGTAGAAGGGGGGTCGAAAGCAGGAGGGGAAAGACGTCGTGACAGACAGACAGAAAGAGAAAAAACAGCTTGTTCAATGATGAGATCAAAAGTGCTAAGCCTCTCTAAAGCATGCATAAAGTAACATGCAAGGAGTGATTTGTCGGTCAGAATGGGAGCAGGCTTAAGGTAGACCATGCCTCAGGCTGTGCCGATCAGAGGAGGATAATTAAGAGACAACGAGGTCACGCAGGTAGAGGCTGTCTGACCGTGATGGGAATGATCATCAAAGCATGCCATGTGGGTCAGTGTCCTCCGGACTGAGGAGGCGGAGGGTGGGGGGGTGGGGGTGATGGGTGTATACAGAAATAATAGGCCCCCCATGCAGAGACCAAGGGATAGAGAAATGGAGAGAGAGGTGATGGGAGGCTTAGGGAGGGAGATAGAGGGAGAAAGGAGATGAGACAGATGGTGATGCTGAGTGAGCAGGGTTGATGGAGAGGGCGGAGAGAGACTGGGGGAGACGGAAAGAGAGTGAGAGAGAGATATAGTAAATTAGGAAAAGGGAGAGAGAGAGAGAGAGAGAGAGAGAGAGAGAGAGAGAGAGAGGGTCTGCTTCTTGAGCATTCTGGCTAAATGTTTGCCTGCTGTTCGCTGAAGTGAAGCATAACTTATGCAGCCATGAATATTCATGAAGTTTAGTTTGTGAGTGTGTGCGTGTATGTCCTTGCATGCTCTGTAATTAGCATCTATAGATTTCATGATTACAATTCATTTTTTAACCTTTGATGACCTTTGATGAAAATTTGCCAATGCTGTTTGGCCACATCATACAGTAGGATGCCGCTGTAACGTTTAGCTGTGTTGAAATCAATAGTCGTACATAGTTCTGCATACTGCCAAATGCAGCTCGTGAGAGGAATGCTGCTGGGAGTTAGACCTTAATATTCTTATGCAGCCTGAGTTGCATCTACATCTCAAATGATAAGGCCACCAACAGTGCATGTATAATAATATTGCACGCGGGGTGGCCTAGTTTTTAGAGAGGCCATCCTTCATCCAGACATCCAGGGTTCAAGCTTTTGGCATGTATCCCAACCTGATGAAGTGTCCTTGAGCAAGACTGTTAATCCCCACAAGCTACGATATTGCTTGCTTTGGCTGAACGTGCACTCAGAGTTTCACTGAAGAGAGCAAGAACACAGACTATGTTTTTCCTTGGGGATTATTACCAGTGACAAATAATTCTAATGGCGTATTAATAACACATTTTTGTGGTTAAGACAACATTTTTATTTGTTGCAACTGATCTCTTGTGGCTGTCTCGTTTCCAGAGTATGATCTCGAACCCTGTCAGGACCCTGGAACGCCTCGGTTTGGCTGGCACACGGGTTCTAGGTTTGGCATTGGGGACTCATTGGCATTCTACTGCAACACAGGATATCGTCTACAGGGGGCGAGGGAGATTGTGTGCTTGGGAGGTGGCCGCCGCATGTGGAGTGCCCCTCTGCCAAGGTGTGTGGGTACGTGGTCAGCTGCTTTTATTCCGTTTCCTTTCCTGTTTGTGTATGTGTATTTTAGATTTTGTACTGTAAGCCAATGTTTTAAATGTTTTTGGCACAGATATTAACTTTTTATTAGACATTCAAGAACTCAGTGGAATTGAATTTACTGAAGTAGACCACAATTAAAAGCTCAGACCTGTAATTAATAGTGATGTGAGCTGATATCCTTGGAGATCTCTTCTGCACTGAAGGGTGCTCCAAGGGCAAGTTAAGGGAGGCAGTTCAAGCACAATACTACTGCACTGATTTTTTATTTTTTGTCCAAGAGAAGCTCAGTTGCATTACTTGCCAGTTTAAGAGCAGACTCCAGAGATATAGTCATTTTATAGCAGAGGCATTGTGTCATTAAACTAGTTCCATCACACTCTATAATGGAGCGCCATGTTTTTTCATTGCCCTGCATCTAGCACACCAGCTTAGCCCTGTGTTAGAAAAGTACTGCTAAGATGACATGAAATTTGCATGATAATAGTTGATGGAAACAAATAGCAAAACTTTTTATGTAGGGCTTGTAGTGACTGTTTTTAATTGTTAATTAGTTTTAAAGCAGTCATTCTCCTTTAAAGGAAAACAAATCAATAAATAATCATTGTCTGTGTGTTTGTTTTCTTGCAGCGGAGTGTGGGTCGACAGTCTCAAACAACGAGGGAGTTCTTTTGTCACCAAACTATCCAATGAACTATGACAACAGTCACGAATGTGTGTACAGCATTCAGGTCCAAACAGGCAAAGGCATCAACATCACTGCCAGCACCTTTCAACTCGCGCAAGGTGACATACTCAAGGTAAAGACACAATGCAGTTGCTCACTCTTGTTGACATAAAATAGATAACCCACAAATAAACACAGGACTCTGGTTAAGAACTAAATCAAATCTATTTGCATCATTTGTTTGTTTAATGTTCAAGTATATGAGACAGGTCCTGATGCTTCCTTTATTATGTACAACATGGGAAACCAAAAGAGGGATTTTGTGGCACCAGGCAGAATGCAGAGTTGTTTTGCTTTGCAAAGCAGAGCAAAGGTCAAAGAGCAGCAGCAGCAGCATCATCCCTTTGGGGAGGAAGGGATTCATTTCCTTGCTTAAGGGGATTTTAACAGTTTTGGTAAACGCCACAAATGTGATGCAAATGACTTCGAAGTCTTCACTTCACAGCTGGAATGCACTCTTTTTGGGATGCAGATGTCTTGTCTAATGCTCCAATTAACAGAGCATTGTAGCCTTCTATCAGTGTTTCTAGTAATGGAGTTGTGTAGACAGTAATCTCTTGTACTTAGTGATTTTGTGATCATCTGAAATGTGAAAAGACATGCTTAGAGAGCTAAATTGACTTGAAGAAAGGCAAAAACAAAACAGCGAGGGCCCCAGTAGTATTTCAAAGGAAGAGCCCAGAGCCTTGTATTTCAGTTTTTGTTATTTCACAGATGTCAATCAGGAAAGATGAATGTAGGTGTTCAGCTGGATATTCGTAGGAATTTAAAAGGGTGCATCTTCAACAAATAATTTCCATTAGGTGCGTGTACCAAAACAAATCTGTGAAAAAAGAAAAACAAAGATAAAAGAAAAATGCAACTAGATTTAGCAAAAAAACACACAACTGTGTAAACAATGCAAGCACAACATACCTTTCATTGACTTATTAAATTGTAATATCATATGTCATTGATAATTGCTGATAAATCAAAACATTTTATGAAATGAATAACATAATGTAGAAAGAACCATTATTTTTCCAAAACCATAAAATAGTTTTTTAGGTTGACATCATGAATCCCACCATCTGCCTTGTTAGCTCTGCAGATGCACAGTATCAAATCAGTGGGAAGAATTGTAGTCACTCCATTCTAAGTTTCACATCTCATTCAGAACATTGGTTTTGCAATAGAAATGCCATATAAACCAGGGGATATATAGAACTAATAGCTTCTTTTTAATTGTGGCTGTCTTTTATCAGCATTAATATTTAATTCTTAATATTAGCACTTTATTGTGGGTGTTTAATCCTCCATAAGCAGCAAAACTGTCCCTCATGTTGTTTTTCTCTGTCTCTGATCAGGCGTATGATGGTAAAGACGGTGCAGCCCCACTACTCGGCACATACACAGGCACGTCGATGCAAGGTCTGTCCCTTACCAGCACCTCCAACTATCTGTGGCTTGAATTTTACTCTGACCAAGAGGCGACAGCAGCGGGGTTCCGGCTCATATACCACAGTAAGTCACATTTCATTTCCCTGGGGGAGGAGGGCCCCGAAAGCTTTTCCAAATGAGTGAATTTAGCCGCACTTGAGGAGCCAGGCATTTCAAGTAGCAGAATTTTAAAGAAAATTTTAATTGACCCTCACCCTGCTTCACTGTGTCTTTCACTGTCAGGGTATCCATTAAACACAGCATGGTGTTTCTGCGCCTTTCCTGCAGAAAAATTAGCTTTTTTCCCTTTCACCCTTTCTCTCCCTCCGCCTCTCTCTATGTGAATCTTTTTTCCCTCTTTTCCTTTGCTCTCCACCCCTGCAATTAGTGTCCTTGCCTGCCGAACTGTACCTAGTTAAAACAGGTGAATTATTGTTGGGATTGTTTGAAATCAGTGTGTTTGCGTGTGCATTAGCAATGTGTATGTGCATGCACGGTATATAGTGTGTGCCTCATACAGTTTTGCGTGAGTGTGTGTGTGTGTGTGTGTATTGAAAGGTTGGGTCACTGCTGTAAGTGGGCCAGTAATAGATGGGTTTTGCTTCTCCCTCTAATTGGCTTGCTGACTGTGTATTGTTGCTAACCGTTTCTAATTTATTACTGTGACGAGAGAATGTTTTGGTGACACTGCATTTTGCAGTCCAATTTAAAGTGTTTTTGTGTTTCACCTGCAATTGAGCTCTTTGAATTCTTTTCGTGGGTTTTCTAAGGTAGAATTCAACATAGTTAGTGAGAATGGCAGCAGGCCAAGTGCTGTTTTGACTTGAATAGTATGAAAGCAAAAAAGTTTTAAGCTAACTTGCAGTTACTAGGCCCACACTGGCAATTTTAAGTATGTTATAATCACACCAAATGTGCCAGCCAGGTACAAATAGTTATACTACAGTTCAAATAAAACAGTTTTAAAGTGGAGTGCAGTTTGCCATTACTCATTGTTTTGGTTTTGCAACCTGACAAGCTGCAAAATTAATAATAAAATGCATATTTATCATGGATGTGTAATCATTTACAATATTTTAATAAATTGCTCGCATCAAAATTCAACAGTTCACAAGAAATTATGGTATAATGATGAGGTGCCCTTTGAGTTACGGAATTAGTCACAATTAAGTTTTGCATAATAATGTATCATTTCAGATTTTTTTAAATGTTTTTTTATTTTTAGGTATGTGCACAAAATGGCAAAATATAAACTAGTTAAAAGTTGGTCTTTTCAACCAGAATTAATAGCCCTTTTCAACTTGAAACAGTTTGACTGATGTGCAAACACAGGGGCAAGGAAAAGGTGGGATATGGGCAGTCTAAATCTTGTCTAACATGAAATCTATTCATGTTTTCATGACTCTTCAACCCAAAGTGCAGAGGTAATTTTCTAAATGTGAGCAGTAACTGCTGGAGATTTATACTGGGCATGACACTTGTAATACTACCATAACATCTGGCATGGGCATGGACCTCGCTGTGAGAAGAGATCATAAATCAGCACTGCTGGGTTTATGTGCAGCCACTGTTGCTGCATAGCAGAACACTTACATTTAGTACCTGAAAGAAAGGAATACATATAACGGCCATGGTCAAGTTCAAATGTGGTGAGCTGAAGAGTTATTGCAATATTGTCTTGTTTGTGGCTTGTTTATTTTTATTTCTTTTGTATTACCTCAAAGTGTAACGAGTGGACGGGCTGTTTCTCAATCGTGGTAAATGCTCACACTCAATTAAACCTTTAATTGTGAACATCTAATTGTGCTCTTTGTCCAAAAGGAATCTTTTACTACCAAGTAATATAATGGGACTGTAAGCCAAGCCCTCAACTGGAAATTAATTGTCAAAGCTCAATCAATACCTCTTTACAATACAGATAAATGGGAGTGCAGCATTGGTTTATAGAATTGCTGCTCTGCAGTCGACTAGGTTTTAAATGTCGACAAGCAATTCTGTGTTTGTGTTCAAAGTCTTCACATTATTTCATTCTTCAAGTCATATTTTTCTCGACTCTTCTCTCCTTCTCCTTGTGCCTCTCAATCGAACTCATCCAGGCTTTGAGCTATCCCACTGCGATGATCCAGGTGTGCCGCAGTTCGGCTTCAAAGTCAGCGACCAGGGTCACTTTGCTGGAAGTGCCATCACGTTCGGTTGTGACCAGGGCTACACCCTGCACGGCAGTGGCATACTCAAGTGCATGACTGGGGAGAGAAGGGCATGGGACAACCACCTGCCGTCATGTATAGGTAATCCTTTCTGCCTATATCTGTGCTGTTGTTTGTCTCATTTTTTGTTCCCTGTGTCCTGGTGTCTGTCCTTCTTTCTCTTTCTCTCTCCTTCTGTAGTAGCTTATATTATTATTCAGGACAGACGCATTGTCAACATTGCTCAGCTAGGTGTTAATCCTAAGGATTTATCCCAACATGATTTCTACTTAATTGATGGTGTTGAAAGAAAATATGCTGCTTGCCATTTTTGTAAGTGAATATAATCAGCTCTGATGTTTTATTGTGAATCATTGATCTTGCTGTGTGCTCTTGGTGCAAGGAAGGCTGTATAGAGTCATTAAGAACACTATAGTGAAGCAATCTGAATTGCTATTGAACTTTAACCATGATGTTCAGACTCTGTTTTATTCATGGGCTGTGTTATTTAGAACAGTGATTCCCAACCAGGGTTATCCCAGGGGGTAGCTTTTGCCGTGGGGTACGTGGTAAAATTGTAGAGCAGCTCTAAAATCTAATTGACGATCATCTAATGTACGATTTGATTAAAACAATATATCTACATATTAAGTAAGCTGTAATACCTGAACACTACATGTTGCAGTTGTGTAAGAGTGCATGTAAACACAGAATTTAAAAGGTAGCTAAAAGCAACAGCCTTAATCACTAGCTAAAAGTAATGGAGAACCATTTAAACTAGCTAAAAGTAATGGATGGCTAAAATTGTTGACTAAACGTAGTGACTTAACAGTTCAAATAATTAGCTTAAAGTAGTGGAGAAATAGTAATTTAAAAGTAATGGATAAAAGGTTAACTTACCCAGTTATACTCCACAGAGCAGTAGTAATAGTAGTAGTTAGATGTGGGGGAAAAAAACGATACAGCATGGTCTTGATATTTTTGCATGGCGATATTATATCGATCCATGGCTGCCTAGTATCGATATTTAGTGTTCCAACAACCGGCGGCCGTCAGTACTTTCGCTCACTTTTAGGAATATTCTGGAGATCCCGGTATCATATGAAACTAAAAGATCATAGGGATCTATAGGCACCATGTACGTCAGGATATCATGTTGGGAAGTTGTTGAAATAAAGCTGCAAAGTTAGGCTTTTTTATGTTACATTCAAAAATATACAGAGCAGTGAAGCTTAAAGTTGAGAAAAGTTTGCGAAAATGCTGCAATTGTTGTCGTCCACACATGTTTGATAACAGTTAAGTTAAATTTGACTCAGCACTTTGTTGGTCATACTCACCATATCGCAAAATGCTTAAAATCACAGTAATATCATAATCATATTGTGCCTCAAGTATCGAAATAAAATCTAGTAGTAGTACAGATGCTGATCAAACCAACCCAGATATTGACAGTTCAGTTACATGAAAGAGTAAGAATATCTATTATATTATCATATTATTAACATTAAGAATTGATAAAGGGGTATGTAAGTGCATCTGACGGCTGTCGGGGTACTTCAGACCAAAAAGGTTGGGAACCACTGATTTTGATTTTTTATCCACGAGCCATTGGTCAGCATTTTTCTGGAAATAAAGGCATGATTATCGGAGTATTCATATCAGATTGACTCATGGAAATGATGTACAGTCTTGGCTGTACTTTCATATTCAGAACATGCTGAGACAGAGAGACAGCGGAATGATAAAGCTATTACCTGCACGCTGCTAGAGTCTGGAAGGTGTTGTGAGGCAGTGTCTGTTTCTTGATGTCTAGCAGTGATGGATTAGGGTAAAAATGATTTATAAATTCCTGACGTGTGCAGAATTGCACTTTAAATGCCACCGTGTCCTACTGCCTTTTTCAATGAAACAGGTATTTGTTCCTTTTTTCAGTAAAAGGACTGGAGTCTGGTATTGTGGCATGTTCAATACCTTTACAAACTAAACTAAATCAGTCCATTGATAACCTGTTTAGCAGTGCTGGATTACTAAATGGTCAATATTAATAGTGAGCTTTGCGTCTGTGAGCTGAATGTGAAATGGGATTTCCAGCTACTTCTCCAGGGCCACATCCCGGCTGCTGTCAAGGACTTTTACATTTGCCCAGTGTTATGATACTGATTATAGCCTACCACTGTGGCAATGTAATGCAATTTTCCTATTAATTAAGTGCCGTTTGTTCTGTAATATAGATAGCAAGACGATAACCAGGGGAGAAACAACATAGATTGGATGATAAGACATTCCTTCAGTCATTAACATTTGTAGCAGTGTCCTCCCTGCAGTGCAAGGCCCAGCCTATATATTCTCTGGACACAGTCTTTTTAAAGTTAATTAATAGCATCATTAGGAGGCATACTTAGAGACAGAACAAGTTTTGCATCTGCCTATCTCTGCCCAAGCAGGAAGTCTTTGTTACAGTCCTATTTCCTGTTAGGAAAAGAAAATAGTTCATTTTCAAGAGCTTAAACTGTTGCTCATTAGTCCTTATTGTAAACTCGGAGCTTCAGTGAGCTTAGACGCTGATTGTATTTTTTTTCTGTATTTGGTTTCCACATACTGCACGAGTGTTTGCTTATGTGAGTTTGCATTTTTGGGGGATTTTCATATATTATGTGTTCATTTGTGCGTGTGCCTGCAGCGGAGTGTGGTGGGAGTTTTAAGGGTGAGTCTACAGGGCGAATCCTCTCTCCTGGGTATCCTTTCCCCTACGACAACAACCTCAGGTGCACCTGGACCATCGAGGTCAACTCTGGAAACATTGTCAGGTAACTCAAGTTACTAATAGTAACTCAAGTTACTTACTTGATTCCTGTGGTCTTTGTCTAGTACCATCAGGTTGAATGCACTTATTGTAAGTCGCTTTGGACAAAAGCGTCTGCTAAATGACATGTAATGTAATGTACTAATAACATGGTCATATCATACATGCAGATGTATGCATATATTATACATCCAGTATATATGAAAAATAGTTTGCTATTGTCTTCGTGTAACTGAGCAATAAAATAGAAAATCATTATACTTTTGAATATTTTAATTAAGATGAGCAATAATTTATCAAACTGTGCTTATTGTATAGTAATTGAGCATCATTACGCAAAATATCGTGGTGAGGAAAACATATTTGGGACTAAATTATTCATCTTCTTGAAACAAATATATTAGGAAAAGGTTTAAATCAACATAGTCACAGTGGGACCCTCACTGGATGTGTGTGATCAAACAAAAGGAAATTTGATTGACTTTTAAATTAGACTGCAGTTTATACACAAGGGAATTGTAAACTGCAGAAGTAAACCGCTGAGAGTTGATTTAAATACATCTTAAATTAACTGAGGTCAGCCTTACTTGACCTGACTTTAAAAGACTAAGAGACGAAAACATCCTCAAAATGTTTTCACGAGATGTTATAAAGTTCAGTTAAGATTTTAAACATGAACAATTCTCCTCTAAAGCGAGATGTCATCAAGAGAAACAGCCTGCAGCAGCTCCATTAACAATGATTGGGAGAGGGACTTTGTAGACACTGTGACAGCACCCTGGGGAATTTTCCTGGGACATGGAAGCATTTTTTTTTGGTTGAGAGCTCCTAGTATTACTGTGAAATAAAACCCATTTGGGCTTAGAGGTCGAAGTAAACATGGTATGATTTCATAAAGTCAGCCACACATTCTTTGTCAGAAGAGCTGCTGCAGGCCATCTCTTGATGAGATTGCAGATAAGTCTGTGCTCTCATACTTCTAACTTTGGCTGAAATTGATTGATGATACTGAATCTCAACTGAAATACCCAAAAGCATGGGGACACAGTTTCTAGATAGATCTCTCTCTCTCCTTTGAACTCAATTTATTCTATCTATGTTCTGCACCAACAGTCGTTTTTGTTGTATTTATAATGCAAAATTTTAAGCATGAGCATTATTAAATTAAACTTGACTGAATATAGTGCCATATAAGCTAAATGTACGTATCTCTGTCTGATTATATGTTTAATGCAAAGACTTTACTGCAGCTGAGTGAATCAAACTAAAGTCAAACAAAGACAAAGTAACAATCTTATCTGTTCACCTCTCCCAGTCTCCAGTTTCTTGCCTTTGACACCGAGGCATCCCACGACATCTTAAAGGTGTGGGACGGGCCCCCGGAGAACGAAATGTCTCTGAAGGAGGTTAGCGGCTCACTGCTGCCTGAAGGGATCCACTCCACCCTCAACATCGTCACCATACAGTTCGAGACTGACTTTTATATCACTAAGTCCGGCTTCGCCATCGACTTCTCCAGTGAGTATTTCCTTTCAGTAGTTTATGCAATTTACTGAAGATGTACGCTGTGATTTGTTAGCACTTAGAGAGTCTCCCTGAGGAGCTGAAAAACATCAGGTATTTACCTTGACATTAACTGTAGGTAAATGCACAGCTATATACAGGTTGTATATTGCCTTAAGAATGTGCTGTAAGTCTTTTACAATTGTTTTTGAAATGACTGCATGTCTGTTTATACAGATATATCGGGTGTAGTCTCAACTCACATCGTGCTTAGCATGTATATTAAAGGTTAATATATTGATATCTCAGAAGTATGTCTGGTAACAGATCATAAAACTGAAGTAAGGTGAACATTTCCTCATATCATGTGGACCTTGCAGTATGTTAAGTAATCTGTAAGCATGTCTTGATGAGCAATGGAAGTCCTAGGTATTTCACAGTTCAGTGCAGTCTACATATTCTGCTGATGGATAGTTTTAAAACCGAACACATAAGTACAGCGTTCCATAACACCTCATGTATGCAACAGTGTGTGTAATGTTTTTTTTCGTCCTTCATTTCCTTTAGTACACACAGGCATGGCAGCATAATGAAAAAATCAATTAAATGGGTTTCACTGCACCTGTTTGAAGCTGGAATCAATTCTGGAGATGCATAATGCACATAAATACCAGGTTTGCCCAAGGCCAGTGGTTTACAGAACCCAAAACCTAGTGCTGTTAACTGAGCTGCTGCAGACCTTCTTCAATAAGTGACCATCTCATGTGAATGGTACCAAGCATATTTCTGAGAATATCAGTGTACTTTCAGGTTTAAATCTATTCCATGTACAAGGTTAAATAAATAGTTTGAAGAATTATTCTGAGGATAAAGTTACACTTACATTCATCACATATGTAGAAATGAGGTGAAGTGTCTTTTTATTACAATGTGAACTATTGGGATTCAAACATTATTTTGCACCTACATTTCAAACTGATGAATATATTATGCTGAATATGTCATGTTGGGCTGGGCAATATATTGATCTTATATTGATATCATGATATGAGACAAGATAATGTGATATTGTGATATGGCATAAGTGTTGTCTTTTCATGGTTTTACTGGCTGTATTACAAGAAAATGATGCTATTTTCTGAAATTACTAAAATTCTGTTATTTGCCTTTGCCTATTTATATCCACAAAACTCATGATTATTCAAATTCATTTCAATCAACTGTGTAAATATTCTCTATAATGAGGTATTTGGTCAAATAATTGTGATATTTGTTTATCTCCAAATTGCCCAACACTCTCTTCATCATATGCTGAATGATCAACATTAAGTTTTCATACACATTTGTATTTTTTCAACATTTTTTTTTTACTTGCATACTTGTTACTTGATGTGTGGCTTCTAGATGCATTTGTATTTTAGAAAAAAAAGCAACAGCACCAAACTGCAATATACTTAACTGTGTTAAATCTCTCAGTAAAGTCTGTCAAGATGGGAATATTTGAAGATTTCATCAGATTTTACCAGATCGTTCTCGTAGCTCTGGGCTCCACAGCTGTGGTTTAGGAAAACAGATTAGGAAATCGCAGCAGGATTTTGACTGATATCAGTCTGTAATCTGCTCTGTGCTCTAACTCTGTTTGAGCTACAGTTTCAGTTTGACAGCTGTCTACTGTATGATATGGAATACCATGTGTGTGTGCATGTCTGTTCTCTCACACCATCATTGATTCCCTGTATTTTGCAGGCATATGTGCGCTTATGTATGTGTGTGTAACACATGTGTCTGTCCTTCAGGTTCGCTTGCGACAGCTTGCAGAGATCCAGGTATTCCCATGAATGGCAGTCGCAACGGGGAAGGGCGGGAGCCCGGTGACTCCGTGACCTTCTCTTGTGATCCGGGATATGAATTGCAGGGGGAGAGCAGAATCACCTGCATCCAAGTGGAAAATAGATACTACTGGCAACCCAGCCCTCCAAGCTGCATCGGTGAGAGAGAGAGGGAGATAGTGTGAGTTAGAGAGGAAGGGAGAGACAGAGAGAGCTATATGGATTGGATGAGAGAGGGAGAGAGGGAGGGAAGTGTAGGGGATCAGAGTGAAAGAAAGATGGTGAGAGGAAGAGGGAGCGAGGGAGTTTTTCTATTAACTGGCTGTAGCAGAGACTATAATTCTCTCTCACTGATGTCTTAAGAATATGTGCAGGATAAACAAGACTCTTCAGATATGTTTGAGTCGTTGCCAACTCTTATGTGGACAAATCCACTTCTGTAGCCAGTCAAAGACTGAGTACTCTAATGTCTCCCAACACATTGTCTTATTAGAGCTTAACAGCTAATTACTTAACAATGCAGTTGGAAATAATTACACTAAGTAGGACCAAAGAAACCTAGATGTTCCTGCCAACAGGTCTAACTGTGATTTGTTTCTCCGCGCCAGAACGAGCTCGGCATTTATGGGTCTCGCTATGCAATTTCAACATCTCAAAACTCGCATATTGTAATGACACCAGAAGTAAGTCTGTATGCGTGAAGACTTGATGGAAATGTCAGCTTTCCTTTTACAACTAAGTGTTACCACACCAAAAGAGCAACTCGTCGTCAGTTTGTTACCAACACTTGACAGCTGGCAGTTTATTCATCAAACTCAAAGAATGACAAGTAAAGAGTTTGTGAGGCTTTAAGGTTTAAGCAGGTAGAGGATCCTCTGACATGCCGAGGCAATAAAAAAATAATATAAACATAGTAATTGATTAAGTTGTTTTAATATCTTGTTAATTTGGTATCTGCATCAGTCCATTAGACTCAAGACTCATGTATATATATAAATAAACAACAGAATATATTATGATGATCTTTACATGACAAGGAGCAATAAGTAAAATCACTAAAATGATGGGCTTGTCCCACTTGTATTGTTCAAAGAGTTGCATAAGTGTTAATAAAAGAAAAAAAAACTTCAGTTTTGTTACTGCAATAGTTTACAGTTGGAAGGTGTTTTCTCCATATTTATCACATTTTATGCTTACCTGATATTTGCAACTACACAGGGAGATGAACTTTGCTTTTCTATGTGCAGTGCTGACCTGTTGAACACTGAATAATACATTTAACAGGCTACACCAGAAATTAATTGGAAAATGTACAAGAAAAATCTATTGCACTGGTGAGACAAGTGTCAGAAAAATCGCTCTTGTAATCACGATGTAGGGAAATAATGGCATAGTCTTTCTAATGCCCTGGTTTATGCCCTTGTGTCATTGCAGTGCCTGATCGTTGTAGCTGATAAAGGTCGACAAAGGTCATAGAATCTGAGTCAATTATATTTAATGACCTACAAGTGTGCTTTTCTTACCTGTCTCAAACTTAATTCAGCTCAGCCAAAGATGTTTGCAGCAGGTCAGGCATGTTGAAAGGCTTTCTTTGTGACCACTGTGTGCATTTCCTTATCCATCTGTTCCTCTTCCCTTTTTCTTCTCTCAAGCTCCTTGTGGTGGGAATGTGACTGGATCTTCAGGATTCATCCTCTCTCCTAACTACCCACACCCTTACCCGCACAGCAAGGACTGTGACTGGCTTATTGCTGTCCACTCTGACTATGTCATTTCTTTAGCCTTCATCAGGTAATATGAGCTGCTATATTGTCCATTTTACTTTTGTTTACTTGCTTTTACTTAAAACATAAAACACAACAGCACTACATTGAATTGTGATGGTGCTGGATGTAAGTGGCCAGATGAAATGTAAAATAACAGGCAGATTTTATCACATTATTTTCATATTAAAACACAGAGGTTTGAAACACTCCTAACATGTGTCCATGAGTTATTTTTTTAATGCTGAAATGCTGAAATTGAATGTTTTTTCAGTAAATAAAAACTACTACAGACAGCGAAAAAACAGCGTTGTCCTTTAAGGACATGGTCCAGTAACTTACAAGATGAAGCTTTCCCTAAACCTGTGGTATGTTTGTAACCTACCTGAAACAGAATGGAGTCAGTTCTTAGTGGATGCACAGCGGCTCAGGCTGTGCTGTGGAATTGCTTGTTTTCTGCTGTGGAACCAGCTATAACATCATAGTATTGAGCAAAGCTGGCCATGTGTGTTAAGCAGAGGACTTGTGTTAGAGTCCAGGTGTGTTGGGAGATATGGGGAAAGCAGGAGTTACTCTACAAATACCTAGAAGGCAGGTATTCCTGACACTTTGTTGAAATGTGGTGAAACAAGATTTCTGGGTGAATACTGTATATTGCAGGCAGAACTGTAATATGAGTGCAATTCATTTCCGAGGCTGAGTGATACTCAGACCATAAGCTTTACATTATTAATTGCAATCTAAATAAGTAGCATCAGTACTGGCAGAACAAACTCACAGATGGGCCTGAGGGCACTTCTCATGGACCGTGTAGCTCTTGAGTGTTGAGTATTATTTTTATAGTCATTTCATCAAGGGCTGGAGAAAGAGCATATGTACATTGGCTCTTTCTGTACTCCCACCCACTTTCCACTTGAGGTGAAGGAGAGAAAATCACCATGTTTCTTTTTAAACTTTGTCCTTCAAAACAAACATCTAATAGAGTTTGCACAATGCTACTTTCTCCCTTGGGAAAGCCAAATGAAAGGATGGAGTTATGATTTTAAATTGGAGTTGCCTTGATCCAACTCAAATGCAATTATCTCCAAGCTATTTACATTTTTGTCATAAACCACACTCATTATTTTGAAAACAAATGCTGCTCTCTCTCTCACTGCGGCATGTGATTTGATATACAGCGCTACAATATGAAACGATCTTTTCACACTGCATCGCCATTGCCGTCTGGGAAGATTTTGTGCCAGCGCAGTGTCACAACAATTTAATCTCTTCTCACCTCTTGGGGGAGATATCTTTTTTTATCTCTTTGTCTGGAGATGCAAAACAAATCGCTTGGCATGACTCACTTCTAGCACTGCGGTGCACACTCTCATTTTGAAACCCTAATGCATTCTAAATCTCACATACAATCTGTACAATCTGGTGGTTAAGACTTGGCAAAATAATAACCGTTTTATCTCTCATTTGTGTGTTTCTTTGACTTGTCGCAGCTTCAGTATTGAGCCCAACTATGATTTCGTGTATATCTACGACGGGCCAGACAGCAGCACTCATCTGATTGGCAGTTTCCAAGACAGTAAACTTCCTGAGAAGATTGAGAGCACTTCCAACTTCATGTACTTGGCTTTTCGCAGCGATGGCTCTGTGAGCTACACCGGCTTTCATTTGGAATACAAAGGTACTCTGAAGGCTTATGCAAGTGGGATTCTGTATGCATTTTCACAGAGTACGTCTATGTATTGCAGCAGGGGATTAAGTTGGCTACGTATATAAATGAATCAGAAAATAAGGTCTTTGAAGTTTGCTACTGTATAAGACTACTTTTTCTAATGTTGTTGCCAGCTTTGAAAATAGCCTTTTATTCACCCTTATCCATTTCTACCATGTTTACCATGTTACTTTTTTAGTAAAGTATGTATTGTTCAATCAAACACACTGTTGCAACGCTATTAATACCTATTAATTATTACCCCCCCTTTATTTTAGACACTTAGTCTTTGTTCTTTTGATTGGCAGCAAAACTGCGGGAGGCGTGTTTTGATCCGGGGAATGTGATGAATGGCTCCAGAATCGGTACTGACTACAAGCTGGGATCTATGGTGACATTTCATTGTGAGGCTGGTTACCTGCTGCAGGGCTACTCCACTTTGACATGTGTCATGGGCAACAGCAAGAGACCAGAGTGGGACAGAGCCAAACCAAGCTGTCAAGGTGAGAGGCAACACTTCTACATTAACAGAAGGCCTGAGTAGCAGAAAGCTTCACTGCAGCTGTTAGGTCAATATTTGATATGTTGTGACTGTGCTGAGTAAAAATGAGTTGAAGTGGGATGTACAAAGTGGAGAGAATGATGTGTTATCGCTGAAGAGCACTTAAATTATGTTCAAGTTTATTTTGTACTTGTAAATAAAATTGAAAGGAAACTGAGGTCACATCATTATGCGATGTGTTGAAACATCTTCAGTGCAGTCATTGCAAAAATTAACAATAGCTGTCAGGGCATTGGGTGTGTTTTCTCTTTGTTTCAAGGACACATCCAAGGTAAATAATATTAAACTTTTAAATATTTTTTAAATTTAAATAATACATATTAAATGTTATATTAAATTAAACTTTACATATGAGATATGATATCAAGTTATCTAATATCATAACTTTAAACATTAGACAATGCAGTTTTACACAAGCTTAAAGACACAATCAGTTAGATTTTCTAAAACATACAAAAAAAAGTAGAGACTCATACAAAAATCATCCCCCTCAATCATTACTTGTGACCCTCTAGAAGCGTCTGTATCCGTGGAGACGCTGCCAGTTCCGGCTGTTTCTGTGTGTGGCCTGGCTGACACTGTAATCGGTGTCTGACTGGAAAGCTCTGGAAGCTCCACTGAATTATCTTGTTTGGACACAAATACTATGCCTATCAGCTAGTTAGACCAAAGATTACTGAACTCATTGGCAAATTAGATACCACTGAGCCGGGGAGGATGGGCCAACTTGGAATGTTGCGTTTCCAAACCACAACAGACAAATCATACTCATTGTGCCTTTAATTATGACAAAAAATATTATGTTCAAATTGTACTAGTTTTTAAACCACTAGCCCTTCTCTCCAATACATGACGAGTTGCCAAATGTGGTTTCCAACTACTGAATCCTTTTAGTCTGATCAGAATGATTCAGCACAAGAAAATGGAGCAACCCATTCACATAATATTTCAGGTTATTAATTGATTATCCCATAAAGCCACCAAAACTTTACCTGAAACGTAAACATAATAATAGCTGTAAGGTAATAGTCAGTAACCAATAGCTAAATGGTAAATGGGGTGCACTTATATAGCGCTTTTATCCAAAGCGCTTTACACTACACACTACACTCATTCACCCATTCACACACACATTCATAATGGTGGCCGAGGCTACCAGGGCACACTGGTGCCACCTGCCACCATTGGAAATTCATTCACGCACCAATGAATGCAGCATCGGGAGCAATTTGGGGTTCAGTATCTTGGTCAAGGATACTTCGATATACAATGCACTGACTTCAGAAGTGAGGCAGCCTTTGTGATAAAGTAAAATAAAAGACTTTACCACAAAGTATAGTAAAGTGTGATATTTTATTGGAAATATAAAAATCACAATGTTTGATTGGTGTATAGACTCTGCCCAGTCTGCAGAATTAGTGTATGTTTAAACTAATGGCACTTGAAGCAGCCTCATAAAATGATTTTGAAAAAATAGCCAGTTTTATAGTTGTTGGAATTTTATAGTTAAGGCATTACATTTTCTAGAGTTTTTCAGTATCACAGTGATCAGTGTCAAGGAGAGAATTGAGAAAAGATAACTACCCTGTGCTCCTCCCTCCAGGAGCATTACACCATTTTTCATATCTCTCAAAGTATCTGATCTGCCAAGCTTGAATTAGAATTCAGCTCTCATTTTCAGCTTTGGGGAACGGGAGCACCCAGGCTCACACCAGGGAGCGATTCATTACTTTTACAGTTGACACCTGTGTAACTTTAGTGAACAGCCCTGGGGTTATGTGCTTTACTAAAGGGTCCATCAGCATCTCTCCATTTAGTATTTTCACTTTGAGACCAAATTTGAACTGATGACTTAACAGTCTAAAGGCTAAATCTAATGGCTTCAGCTGCCCCAACATATGGCCAGCTCCTGTCCCTTCACATTATTTAGCAATTAACTGAAGTTGATAGTACTCCCCAAACAAGCAAAACCTGCAGCTTACTTAAAAAAAGTCTGTAATTGCCAACTAGACTGAATCCCTATTGTATTATTTGTGTTGAATTGCTTTGTAGACAGTAGCTGTAATATGTTACACTGTATTAGACATTGGCATGCTAGCAATGCACAATTTCTTGCACTTAAATCTAGTTAATATATATATAAAACAATATATATATATGTATATATTACAGGCCAAAAGTTTGGACACACCTTCTCATTCAATGCGTTTCCTTTATTTTCATGACTATTGACATTGTAAATTCATCAAAACTATTAATAATATTATTACTAATAATAATAAATAATTAACACATGTGGAATTATGTACTTAACAAAAAAGTGTGAAATAACTGAAAACATGTCTTATATTCTAGTAAGCAAAGGGTGGCTACTTTGAGGAATCTAAAATACAAGACATGTTTTCAGTTATTTCACACTTGTTTTGTTAAGTACATAATTCCGTATGTGTTCATTCATAGTTTTGATGCCTTCAGTGAGAATCTACAATGTAAATAGTCATGAAAATAAAGAAAAACGCATTGAATGAGAAGGTGTGTGTCCAAACTTTTGGCCTGTACTGTATATATATATATGTGTGTTTGGGTACTCAGCAGATATCTTATTCACAGTTCTTTAAAGCAGCTATGGACCTTTAATATTGTGTTGATTAGACGCCCCCTGTGGACATTGTTTCCATAATCACCACCGCATTGTGTTATAAATATCCTTGTATGCCGAACTAAAATTTAAACAAAACGAATGACTGTATAGAAATAGCTAATCATCTCTTTGATGGTCTTTTTTGCTTAGGTAGGTCATATAGTGGTATCAGTATTAGATTGAGATAGTATGTTAAAAGTTGATTTAATAACCAACTTTATGAGATCAGCAATGGTTAGGCTCTTATCGTAACCCTGATCAATTACAATTTGCCTTGTTACATAATTTACATTTACATTAAATCCATTGTCTATCCACATTTTGGCATTCTCACCCAATACATTCAGCAGAATAGATTAGGCTACCATGTCTGTCTAAAATGAAGTGGATTGTAGTGCTGGGTCAATAACCTTCAAATGGAACCAGTTAAAATGTAAAAACACTGGAACCCTGAATTTGCAGCTGTCTTTTCATTTGTAATGATGCACCATTCTCTCGTTTGAAAAAGGCTGCATATATACATTTAAAAAATGTCATATCAGCATCTTCATATGTATAGATTTAGTTATATGGTAACTCACTTTTTTGGGGGGCATTTAGGTTCTTCCTTCCCATCTGTCTTTTAAAGAACACAAAAAGATTTTGCAGGTTTTGCAGTGTACCCACTTCTCCTTAACACTTACCTGTCAGAATAGAACCATTAAAGCATATCTTGAGAATCCTTCCATTCTGTAGAGCTGCTCTCACCCGCTGTGGATTGACAGTACATCGTGCCCTCCTTCCCACCAGCAGCATTCTCAAATTTCTCACCCACCCTGACACTACGGCTCCCATTATATCTGACAAATCAGCTTGAATCACAGTCCCATTTGCCGCCATCACATATGTCTGATTACATGCCTCTTGCTACTCCAACAACCAAATGTGGATAAATTGCTGATCCATCTCTCTACATTAGTGCCTCTGTTTGCTTTTGTTCATCTTCTCCTGTGCTGTTCGATGAAACAGCAGTGACATGTGCATTGTGCTGGCCATAGGGGGTTCAGAGCAGCTGGTGACAGCTTCTCTCCGACAAATGAGTGTGTGTTTGTTTACAGTCGAGGCTCCCCCACCTGATGGCTCGGTCCATCAGGTCTGAGGCAACTGCATAAGAGAGCCTCTTGGCAAATTAGGTACATCATTAACAGCTTAAGATAGGAGTCTGAAATGTGACGCAGGTGCAGGACAGACCACAGCTTACATTGATGAGTTCAGTCGCCAGTTAAATATCTGCCTACACAATAAGAATGGTGCAAATAAAAAAACTGTTGATTTTTGTTTGGTTCACCTTGCAGAAGAGGTCTTCATACCTGCCTGTGGTTTTAGTAGCACAAACTCCATGACTGCATACTAACATGAGTGAATAGTCTTTACTGATCCAAAAGGCTGTAAATATGTATACAGAAACTTTAAAATAAGTACATTTGGACTTATTATTTACTCCTTATTATTTTACTTCTTTTTTTTTTTTGTCCATATCACCCGACAGATTGAAGAGTTGAATCCAACTCTTCAATCTGCCGGGTGATATGGACTGATTAAAGTCAAGGCGTGTGGAACTTTTGTGATTGTGTGCTGTGTTGATTGATGGTGTTTTTACTCATTTTGAAGGCAAAAAGTATCGCTGGTTGTTTCCCTTTTTAGATTTTAACCCTGCAAACACAACTCAGGCTTACTTTCCTGTCCTTTTACAGCTAAATTTCTATTTGAAAATGTCCCAAAAGCATCTCTCAAGTGTCAAATTATTTTGGTATGCTGGCCAAAATTCTATTTGTCAGCAGCTCAAAGTTCAAAGGTGACTTTTCATCTCATTTTGTGAAATAAACTGCTTACCTGTGCACTTGTGCCAGTTAAAATGGAGTTGCTGATTGTTTTTTATTGCCTCATTTCCCTTGGTATTGTAAGCTGGTTGTTTCACATTTGTTAACTGTGTTTCTCTTCCTGTCCCCACAGCTCCCTGTGGAGGTCACTTCACAGGTTCAGAGGGAACTGTGCTGTCCCCAAACTACCCGCATAATTACACCAGAGGCCAGAGCTGTGTCTATGACATCTTTGTCCCAGGGGACTTTGGTAAGCATTTCAAGCATTATTTTCACACAGTTGCAGAAAATTGTTACATACAGTCTGTTCAACTGCTGCTTATTGCCTATATGTTGTGTCGGTTTCCAGAAATATTTTAACTTAAAAGATAAAGTGATAGGGGGAGGCTAAGAGAAATAATTGTCTGTTTTCTGTGAGTTTTCTGTTAATAATGAGGATGGAGAATAGTCTATGAAGAAATGGTGGCTTACTATCAAAGCTGGTCATAGGTGATAGAGTACTATCAAACAACATCTTCAGACTCGCATAATTCATTTTCCCTGTAGTGCTCAATTTCTGTTTAATGCATTTCAGTGTTTTGTGAGTTTGGATCGGTAGGTTTTGATGGTTACAGCCATTGACACTCAGGTTAAACGCTTGTCTGCTGCTTGATTGATATTTAATCCCTGTATACTTGCTTCATATCTGACAGCTGAATTGACAGAATCGAGCCAATGGTCACACTATGAATAGACAAAGGTCATTGAAAGCCATGGCTATTCCTCACAGTGGTGCATGTCTAATGAAATCACATTTAATCAATACTTACATGTTAGCATTCAACACCCAGATACTGTTGAGGGGAATGCTGCCGGCTGTTTCCCACTCTTCTGTATGAAACACAACCTGAAGAATGGCAGTGTTTGTGCTCCAGCAAGAGACGTTAAAGCAGTATTGGATCCGGGCATACAAAAATTGATTGTGTTGACATGAAAAATGCTCTGTACCATAGGTAATGGAGAGGAAGGTCAAGCGGCAGAGGGCTGTGGGAATAGATGGAGCAAGTAAATTCACAGGTTTATCTAAGCGCCTCTGTACATACATAATTCAGCAAAGATCTCCAGAAGACCTTGATGTGCTTCTGCCAAATATTCCATGTTAGTCATAAAGAGCTGCAGAAATCGTAGGCAGAGGTTTTTATTCTGTAAAGCCCTGTGCTTATGAAACACAGATTAATCCCCTGTGTGATGATCCAGCCCGACAGTTTACATCCTCTGTTGCCATCTCCCACTGCTCATGGAGTCCAGGAACCCACAGGTCCCCCCTCCCCCTTTTAAATACATATTGCATATAAATGCAGCCTTTGCTTAAACTGCCTGCAAAAGCTTAATGGAGTGTGCAAGTCGCCAAGCAACATTCCCACCTGGGCTGCGAATTTATTCCAGGGAGTGCAGGCACAGAGGCTATTGAAGTCTCACTGATTATGAACAAGACTGCTGTGGCTTGGCTTGAGGGAAATATATTCTGAGTAGTAGCCTAACAAAGCTGGAATTCACAGCTTGGGTAGGGCAAATTTAAAATGTTGGGACAACAACTCTAGTAATGATGTAACAAGAAATCCTAAATCATCTACATCACGCTCCCTTCATTTCAATACTAATGTATAAATATTTGATGTAAAAGCTAAAGCCAGAACAGATGCACCATGCAGTAGAATCATATCACTGATTGTGAAGAGCACCACAGTTTATGCTATAATGACAAAATGGAGCCCAGCTATTTGCATGGTGCTCTAAGAAAACTAGCCATTGGCTTGTATATTGCAATGACAATACCACCCGATAATCATTTGTTGTTTATTTTACCTCATTTTAATTATAAAGGAATTATTTTAGAAATAAATGCAAGAAATGCATCTAGAGTCCAGCATCATAGCGTTTTAACCTCCAGATAAAACAGTACCGAGATGAATTCAGTTTTCTCTGTAGCAGCTTGGCAGCTGAGTATAGCCTATAGGCAGTGTGATAGCAGAAATCACATTTCAGTGTCTCGTATACAGGTAATTGAAATTTGTAAGCGCCTAGGGTAGGGTATCAACCGTGTGTCCTAGTCTGTCCCTAATATGACCGATAGCATACCATAAGCCTTTGAGACATTATGTCAACCTGGTTGAACCAGCAGGGAAAGGTCAGCGGGAAATATCATCGCACGACTTTAGACCATGACCCGAGGGTTTTACACCTGGGTTGCATTTTTATGTGGATGTATGTCTTTTGCTGTCAAGGTTTAGCCACAAGGGCAGTCCTTGGTATAAATATATGTTTTCTTAAATGTTTCTGACTATTTGAAACGTGTTGTAAGCACACTGTGTTTGACTTCTCAGAGAAGTGAACAGGTTCAGAGTTTGAAGCAGTATGTTTCAAATTAATGAAACCATATGCTCTTATGATTATTATTAGAATATATGATAAAGTCATTGCCAGCAGTGCCTTACATCACATCATGAGTTACTGTTGCCAAGGTGGCCGCCAGCCATCAGCTGTTGGTTGCCAGAATAAAAGCTGTGTTTGATTTGTTGCTCATCATACTTTTTTCCCACCAAAAATAAGTGGCTTAATGGCAGCAACAATGCAAAATAAAATGAACAGTGATAGACATGCTTTTAAAATGATAAAATTTACAACTGAAGCTCAAGTATAATGAGGTAAATTGCAATATGAAAAATTACCTCTTGTTAACCCAATGAGGCACAAATATACAACGAAACTAGACAGAGCTGGGAACTGTTTTTTACATATTTTTTTTTTTATATCTGAGCAAAAAATAAACAGTTTTTTGAGAAATACTTGATTTCATATTAGAATGTCGAATATTGCCATGTTCCCAGATCTTAGCAGTTATCTCACAGATTTTAATATTACTGTCGCACAGGCTGTACAAAGAGAAATATCTTAAGTTAATTTCAGTAAGTCAGTTAGTAATGCTTTTATTCACATTTGACTCGTTGACCAGCTGGCTTACTGACTGTAAACTCTCTACAAGTAAATAAACGCCACATCAGCACTTTAGCATCTTATTTCTACACCAAGGAAAGGAACTACAAGATTTTTGCATGCATATTTATATGACTAATACTGACAACATTATCCACCCCATTTCTTCTTGTTGTCTAGTTATTTTCCTAAAAACCCAGATTTACACTGTGTTTAGGATTCTCTGATAGGTTGTTGTCAGTTCAAAGGAGTGTGACAGATGAGAAAGTTTTTCTATGTTTATACATGTGTTGGTTGTTGGCAGGAATTTATATCATAGTATCATAGTAGAGTTTGTATATATTTACTGTATTCTACCCAAGCTGTCACGGTTTCTGTGTGACTGATGCTGGATACCTCCCAGTATGTGTCTGTGTTTTCCATTGGACCACATTTTGCACCTGACATACAAACATAATGTATGCACATAATAAACATCCATCCACAACATCATAATTCTCCACAGTGTAATCTAGTTCAATTCTGCCTGAAGCATCACCTCAATCATACAAATACATTTCTCTTTCTGCATTACATGGTTCTACATGACATATATTTACAATTCAGATACCTGGTTTCAACTCTTATGTTCATATGGCATTTACGCACTGTATTCCAGTTGATGATCATAAACTGGTAATAAAAAAGAGCTGGCTGTAGACACTGGGAGTCTAGTCAGTAAAAAGGCTCTACATTAATCTGTGAGCCATCATTTTTGGTAGCTCAGCTCATACTTACGCTTTGTGCATATCTTATTTTACTTTGCACCATTCAGATGTCATTAAGGTACAATGTGCATCTGCCCTGCCCTTTAATGTTTAATTATTCTGTAAGAAATAATGGCTGCAGTCATATTTCAAACAATAACTCTTGCTTCTTCTTAAACAGATGAATTATTCATGGAACTCAACCTTTGCCTTGGGCACTGCTTGTAAACATACAGACATACACTGCCCCACAGGAATTCACTCTTGTTTACACCACGTCCGGTGGCTAGTATGTCATTTTTTGTATTTTATACTTTTCAGTGCATTTAATTTTCTTGGTATAAACAGCGAATCTGACAGTTGAGATATTTCGACAAGATACAATCCTATTGTGTGCAGTTGTGCACAGGGAAAAAGAAATTAAAAAACATGTGGATACATTTTATATTTGACAAAAAATGCCAAACAGTGCTTCAAGGTAAATTGATTTTTTTCCAGCATAAGTTTATATAGTTTGTGTTTTGCCTTGAGGACTTGTTTGTTTGTTTGATGACTTCAGAGGTGAGACAAATTCCCCCAATTAGCAGAAATGGTATTTCTTGTGTATGTATATTTTTCCATTTGAATGGTAATATGTGTTTTTTTTGTTTTGAATTGGATTGTGCATACAATATCCCCAATGAGATTAAACTATATTCACTCCAAATATCATTAACTTTGTAGATAACCTTTGGAAATCAACTGTGAATCTAAAAAGCTCATTAAAATTGGGATGATTGTCAGAAGGCATTTCCATGACTGAAGCTGAAAATTGAGGCTAACTCCTAATACTCTTCTGCAACAGTCTGCAATAGTATCCTTATATATGCTTCTTACTCTGGAGAAGATTTTAACAAGGTTATGTAGCACATCGAATAAACAATAAATCACAAGATTTTTAAATGTGGTTAACTTTGCAAAAGTTGCATTTCATCCTAATGTAGGCTCTCACTGAAAAGATGTTCATAATGAGTCATTGGTGAATTTGATTTCATAGACACAACATTCAGTCACCTCTGTTTATCTGCCTGGGGCTTTTTATAGCTCCAGTGTATGTGTCTATATAATACTAACAACAACATATGCATATTGGTTGCCACAGTGTGTGTCAGGAGGCGAGACAGGAGCGCTGACAGATTGCAGTAATAAATCTGGGCTGTAACAAGATGGACAGAGAACGAGGGAGAGAAAGAGACTGAAGAGACTGCAAGAGGTAAAGGGAGTCAGTCTAACTACGAGAAAGAGGCACATATATCTTGGTTGGATGTGAAAGGCTCAGAGAGAACAAGTTAGATGGAGAGAGTGATAATGAGTGAGAGAGTTATAATGAGCAAGACAGGGAGAGAGAAACAGAGTGCTGCTGAGAGCGATCATAAAAACGTTGACCCCGGGGGCTGATTGTTGACTCATCAGTGATGTTCGCTGTAGAGTAAGATTATGCCTGGGGCCACCCTCGTACATGACTTACTACATCCCACGCAAAAACCATTACCTTGTCTGTCTGCGTCAGCTTAGCATGTATACACTACCCTCGGTGTGATTAACCTAATATGAACGCTGATCTCTCCCTAGTCCCACCTTGATGTGGAGTGTGTTTTTGCCAGGTGGCTCCACAGCAACATATGTCCTTGGATGTGTAATCAGAGTGTGTCGACCACTCACTTGAATTGACTTGATTTGACAGCCTGTGGTTTTAAAGCTGATGAGATTCTCGGTTCCCATTGTGTGAGAGCAGTGGCTTGTGCTAGTTTTTTTAGGAATGCCCCCGGAGAGTACTGTACTGTACGCTGTTTCAGAAGTCAACAAGTAAAAATGATGACAAAGACCAAATCAAATAAAAAAGCAAAAAGAGGGCTAAACCTTGAGGTAAAAGTAGCCGGTTACATTCTCTTGTCATGTTCCAGCCCTCTTTTCTCTCTTGAGGTGACCAATACTTACCGCTTTCAATCCACTGAAGGGAGTTTTTACCCAAGATAGAAGCTTAATGGACTGGATGCAGCTTGTGCCAAGGTGCAGCCACATACTCTCTGCCAAAGGGCTGATGCAATTTCACTGTGATAATGGGTCATTAAAAATATATGTGTCTGTGCTGTCATACAATCCCTCTGGTTTCTGTAAATGAGGCTTGTGTATGCTGTCACGGCCCAGAATCTCAGAAGGCCTGTGCTGCCACAAAGCAAAGACGACAGGTAGCTCTTCCATAATTCATCACCAGAAGGACAAACATATGCTGCCATTTTCCTTACCTTTTGCTGCTGCCTGTGCTGTGAGTCTCTTTAACACCTTATTTGGGCTTTGTGCATATTTTGCCTTAAGGCACATGTAGCTATTGCAGCAGCTTTGGGAAAAAATGGGCTTACATTACATTGCAGTTACATAATAGAAGTGGTGTCCCGAGCAATCGCTTTTCACAGTATAGAGTTTACCTGAGTGGCTTCTGTTTTCCACCTATTTAATTTGCTGTCATCATTGCCATGTAGTTTGACTCACAAAATATGTTTTTTTGTTAAAATTTAACTCTCCAATTGCATGAAAATTGTTGTGATAGCAGAGAGAATATAAGAAGTTTACAAAAGAGGTAAGCAAATGGAAACCAGAAAATGGTCATTAAAATTTCAGCTGTAACAGACCATCAGTTCTTTGATGAGTCAATGAAAAGCAAATGTAGAGGGAGGGTAGCTGATCACAACAGTAATCAGCTGATGGGAAGCAAGTGTCATTAGCTGGCTACTCAGGTTGCTGAGTGGGCAGGTGAGGTATGATGTGGAAAAAAAACACAACACAAACAAAGTAGAGAGAGGAAGAGGGTGAGAGGCTGAATAAGGCGAATACACAGACGTTGGAGAGCCTACTTCAGCCAGGCTGTTAGACAAAATCCCTATAAGACTTTTCAGACAGAGGCAAGGGCAGAGGCAGAGAGAAGCCCTGCAGAGGCAGTCAAGGTTCACTGATTAGTTTCCACACGATACCTGAGAACTAGAGCTTTTTATCTCACTTTTGTACTCCATTTTAGATAAATACTCCAGCAAAACTGCTTTATCACCACCAATAACTGATGTGCTGGCAAAGTTTAAAGTTTTACCTACCCCTGAATAGAATGAAATACAATTTTAAGTGCAATGCCACTAATGTGTGTAACCTTTTATTTACGGCAGTGTGGCATAATATAATCAAGTAATACTTACTTTTATCACATGAAAATGTTTTCAGATAAAATGTTCTATCTGTACACTAGCTGTAGTCTCGGCTGGCAATCAGTCCAGGAGGCTGGTCGGTCTCATTGTAATCGTTGTAACTGAAATATGGTAAATAAACAAAAAAAAATGTTTTGGAACAAAATGTGCAGGACTGACTTGTGGCACAAAGAGGTCACCTCAACCAAAAGCAAAAGAATAATTGTTTGTTTGTTGCTTTTGATCAAATACACTGTAAAAAATATTTGTAGAAATTACAATAAAACTCTGTCAAATTGCATGAGAAATAGGGCGTAAAATAAAAAATTGCATATCACCGTAACAGACACTTTAAATTACCGTAAATCAAGGAATAGTACAAAACTTTTGAAAACACAGTTTTACTATAAAAATATAAAACAATTCATGTAAAATTAATGGAGACATACCAAAATGTCACAAGGACACAATTACCCTAAAAACAACAGGAATAGTCAGTCTAAATTACAGTTTTTGATCGTATTTACATTTAAATTTACAGTAGAAAACCCACTCACTTTTTTTTTACAGCTGCCGGTATTTTACCGTAAATTAACAAAACATTTTTTTACAGTGTACAGTGTCACAAGGAAACAGGTGATCTCACAAACCAGATGGTCTTCAGCATGAGTCTGTAGCTTCACAGGGATTACAGTGATGTGCATGTAATCTGACCATAGGCTCTTTTTGGTGGAGGAAAGTGGTTACTTATTATCAGTTTTTGCTGATAAGTCATATATAACATACTGGCAGTTATCTAGCATCTTTGGTTAGCCTGTTGGGTACGAAGTTAATCATTAATATTTATAACAGAACCAAATACTGTATGCTCTGCTTTCTTTTTGAGACTGAGGAATAGAGTTTCCTTTCCCATTTTGCTGCAGATTATTTTTTTCGAGTAACACTGTAATAGTGAGATTAATTTATTCATATAACATGTTTATATATTATTGGTCATCAACTTGTTTTAATCCCATGAGCTACATAAACTAATTTTACCACGTATTGTGAAGTCATTTGTTGGTTGACTGCATGAAAAACCATGTGAATCTGTCTTGTGAGGCGACAGTGATAATCTCTTCTACTACACACACATAATACTGATTAAATGTAACCCAAAGGCAACTCAGGAGCAGATTGGTTTGTTCAGGTTAAATAGCAACAGAGAAAAAAAGATTACCACCACAGGCATTATAGATGTGTGCATTTCGAAAAAAGGACCCCTAATAATCATACATGTAACTTAAAGCATCTGTGTTGCTGCTTACAGAGACATAAGATCAAAGATGCTAGTAGGCATTTAAACTGTATGTCACCATTATTCGGAAAAACAGCTTTGTGTGTAATAATAGCTCTTTAAAGAGATATGCAGTTCTCTCCTGAAACCAGGGTATGTAGAAGCAAGAATATACACACGAGAGGATGTGAACCCTGCATTGTGGAATTATTTTCCTGGCTGGCATACAGAAGTTTTCTGATAATCCATCAACTGCACACAACACACAAGTGATCCAGTGGACCATGCTCGTTCATTTTGTAGAGGGAAGATCAAATAGCAGAGGGGAGAGAGATGGAGACCGAAACAGCCTTTCTCAGATTATGACATTTCTCTTCCCTGCTGTATTGTAATGATCCTATCTGCAGCACATGCCCTTGTTTTTGACAGGGAAAAGGACTCCATCCCAAAAGCCGAAATGATAAAGAAGCCAGATGAAAAGTGAAAAGTGCAGCCAAAGTTTAAAGTGGAAGGGCATTATTATTAAGCCAATCAGATATGTTGTCTGTATGCCAGCCTCAGCCTCTTCTGTTCTTGTGTTCTCTTTGTAAAGGAGCCCTGCTATTTTTGATTTCTCTTTGATTGCCACAATCTTTACCACATCATCCGATATTTTTTCAGCTTTGAAACAATACTGATCTTGGTATTAGAGACACGGCTTTAAAATCCACATTTCAAGGTGGACATAAATCTGGGAGACTGACTGCCAATATGGACTTTACAATCAAAAAAGACATTCATTTCTGTTATTCCTATTGATGTTAACAGAAAAACAAAAGACGCCTTAAAAAAGAAAGCGAAGCATTTTTACCTAATGCTTATTTATAATATTGCGTGGGAAAGTGCAGTGATCAGTGTAAAACCTGTGTCAGAAGGGGGACCAAAAAATACTTCACTGCAGGGCACAAAGGATGTCTGAACACTGTTAAAAATATGTCATTTTTCTTATTCTCTTTTTAAGACAACAAATTGATCGGCCATGCCTGAAGAAGATCTTGTAGATCGAAATGTTGCCTTGAAAAGAAAATCTGAGAAAAAGCCTCTTATTTGGACCCTAACAGTGTGAAAACCTTCTTTAAAACCAAAGCAATGCATCAGACATATTTTACAAATAAGATCACGAAGCTATTGATGCACTGAGAACTGTTAGCCTCGTCTAATTGGTGTGTATGTCTGTTGAATATTTAGCATTAACTTGTCATTGGTTATTGAAATTAGTAGAAAATCCACCATGGTGGTTCATTTTTATTTAAGCTCACTAAATGAAAGCTTTTTTCTATTTTCAAGAATTCAAAGGTTGAAGGCAAAATAAGTAAAGGCAAATAATTGGAGCAAATTCCTTGAAAGGTGGTACCATCTTGCTTGCTACACATCGTGCAGGTTGTTTGTCGTAGTGTTATTTTTTGGAGATGTTTTCTTGGCACACATTACGCCCCTTAATGCCATCCAAGCACCATTCGGACCCCCACAACATACTTAAACATTGTTACTGCCCAGGTGCATCCATTCATCGCCACACTACAGTCTTTTCCAAATGGATACGTGAAACAAGCCTTGACACAAAGCACTCACCATCCCAAAAAGGTTCCAGGAACATGACAGTCATCCTAATTTACTTCACTTCCCTGCACTCCAGACCCTAGACTATATAGAGCACCTGTGAGCTGTGTTGGAAAGGGATATTCACAGTGTGAATGCTCTGGCAAATATCTTCAGGAACTGTGTGTATTGGGTCAGAATGAACCAAGCAGTGACAACCATCACTTTGTAGAATCCATGCATCAAAGAATTTGGTCTGTTTTGATGCAGAATTCACTTATGCAACTGTAGTTTGGTGTATTTTATAAAGTGTTAACTTTACGTGACCGTGCATGCTCTTCTTGAAACTCCTTTGTTTACTTTAAATGACTGCTTTTATCATGATTAATTAAAACAGTTCCCTAAATCCATTAATATCTGTCAGAAACCACCAAGGATAATGGAAACCATCACAGCCTCTTGTCACATTTGTCAGAAAGATTGCTTTCAAACAGAAGGAGAATTAGATTGCCATCACACAAGAGTAGGATCGACCTGTAATTATACTTTTTTTCCCCATTATTAAAGCCCAGCAGGCATGGGGGTATTAGATATAAGAATGCACTAAACTCACAATCTAATACCCAAAGAGGTATCCGATTAAAGCGACTTAACTGCTTTGGGATAATTCAAGGTGAAGATCCAGGCATGAAAATGTTGTCCATTGTTCATGTGCATTAAGTTACACTACCATGACTAGGCCCAGAGGACAAAAAGATTCATCATAGTCCTGCATAAATTAGGTAACAAGTTTACAATGATTTATTGACTTAATATCTGGACGTGATTACAGCAGAGGAGCAGATTGGAGTCATGCATGGCTGGCTCTGGATTAGAGGCAGAAATGAGCGACACTGTACTCGCGAGAGTGTGTATACACATGCATGTGTTTGTGTGTGTGCTCACAAAGCAGGGGAGAGTTGCCTATTTGACATAGCACGCTGTTGGTATGCTAATACCACAGCAGTGAGCTGTCCCTAAGGGGAAAATCATCTCTTATTCAGACCCTGGTTCAGCCATAGGCATTCTCACTACTCAACAGATAAAGAAACAGGTCTGTCTGAGCTGCTCTGTGTGAGTACACCTTTTTTGTGTGTATTTATGTTTGCATTTGCATTTTCTTTTTGCTTTGTCAGAGTTTTTTGGTTGTCATTTGTCTTTGGCTGTTGTGTGTGTTTCGATCTATTTCATGTCCCACCGAGTGAGAAGTAAGGCCGCCTTATTATAAAAAAAACACAGAAGCTGTTACACACACTCCCACATTTCCTCGCTCCATGTCTTCAGCACTGTCATTTGGTCGGTCGCTTTGTGGTCAATCTAAAACTCCACTGCGGCATCGCCTCCAGTGGCTGTTAGGGGGTGTTTAGTCTCTCAGTTTTGTTTCTTACACTGCCTCTCATTCTCTCTCTCGCTGTGTCCGTCTTAGTTATGTGGCAGGTATAACGGTTTTACAGTGCTGTACTGTGAGGCTACATGCCAGAGGAGATTCGAACCGCTACAAAGTGAAGACGACAGGTAGCTGCTCCATAATTCATAGCCAGAAGGACAAACATATGCTGCCATTTTTTTTTTTTACCTTTAGCAATTGCCTCTTTTACCAGTGTTTTTTTGCACCTTTTCAGGTGGGTCTTGTATGTATTTTGCCTTGAGGCATGCGGATGAAGCTAACACATTGGCAAGAGCTTCTACTGGCCGGAAAACAGCCTCGCTTTTCATTTAGTGGTGTGAGCCATTTGAAATCTGCTCCTCACAACGTGACCCAATTATAGTTAACCTGCATTTCTGTGTACCAGTTACAGCAGCTACTTTCACTTGTTTACTACACTTGTTACTTTATTTTCATGACACATTTAACTCACTTGTGTTGACCGCAACTACTACAATGTGTGTTAATTAGTTTTTTCTATTTAAGTTATTTGTATTTGTTAGTCTTCAAGATTAAAGCTTGATGAAGCCACAGATAGTAGTTAACATGCTATTTAGGAATGGTGTGTCTCACAGATTAAACCCACTCATCAAAAAAAGGATGGTATTCAATGCTGATATTCTCCCTCTGCTAGAGCTACGATGGTGTTAATTGCTAACAATTATTCTTTTAAATGAACTCTTTACAAATCATCCCACACACTGAATCATTGAAACTGAGTGAGACAGTTGGGAATTCATTTTCTTGGAAAGGTTAAATATCAGTAGTTTTTAATTTATTTCCATAACCTGCTCCTCCTTATAAATCAAATTTAATTATGGTTGTGATACCTGGCTTGTAGCTGAACGCGAGCAACTCCGAGCCCGGAGTCTGTGATGCAGACACAGTGTGAGGGCTTTTCCATATGACAGGAATGGCACAGTGCAGGGTGGAGCTTACCTCGGTGATGTGATGGAGGTTTGCCTAAACCGTTGTAAGAGGCTGTCAGGTGCATCGCCTCAGTTAACCAACAACTCTGAAGCTGTTGTTGCTTGGTTGTTGGCAGATATAAGCTGGCGTTTGGGAAAAACACTGTGAGCACGCTAATGAGCCTGGCCCCATGGTAGGCACAAAAAATAGTTATTACAGTAATGTGGTAATCGGCCATCACCATCAGGTAGAAGAGTAGAGGGAGAGGCTGAAAAGAGAGATAACAGAGAAGTGCATAAAGAGTAATGATGCTGTAATTTTACCGTTGCTAATGCACACACATACAGTACATTGACATGTGCAACCACACAGATACAACCATAAACGATATCACAGAAGTAATCATCCAGTGGACCATGTCTATTTGTTTTTTTGGAGAAAGATCTGATTATTTTCAAGGGTGTGTACACATTTATATAATCAGGGATGCTTAATTGGAAATATTCATGCAGGACATTATTTAGATAATTCTCTTTTCATTATCATAAGTTCTCCATAGTTTTCCTCGCTGCTTTTTACTGAAGATAAGATTTAATTACCGGTATTACTTTTGTGATAAACAATAATGTTCTCACATGACCTGTCATTAAGTAAAGGAGTTTAATTAAATTAAAGGTCAGACTCTGCAAAGACATTGTCCAGATGCCCTCTCCATGCAGTTCACACAGTGTGACGCTGTTTCAGCCTGAGTACCATACATATCTGCTCTGTTAATTACCTGTCATGTGTTCTCCTTTGAGATCAATCTGAAATCAAAAGGGGAATATTTTATTTCTAGATGTTGCCCCCTAGTTTTGCATTACTCCATCAGGGTAATCTGAGAACTTGTTTTTTACATGTTTTTAGAGACAATCAAATTGCTTAATTTAAGACCATATTTGAATAAAGCTAATTGACTAAGATTAGGTTTGGAACTGTCTTGACCTTAGCTTGTTAAACGAGCAACACAAACATTCACAGAGGAAATGTGCGGCTCAACACAGCGTTTACATTTCCTCTCGTTTTCTTGCTGGAGCTCAGCCGGCTGTCAATCAAACACAGACACTGATATGCCCCTTCAGTGGCTGAAAAGAAAAGCAGCATTTCAATTCATTCATTTCATTTCCTCCAACTTTTTTTTCTCCTTTTGGTCATAAAAAAATAGAAAATAATAAATAATATATAAATATTACAACCATTATGTTTATTGCGGGCTACATGGAGGTGTAGTGGTTAGCATTCTCGCCTCACAGCAAGAGGCTTCTGTGTGGAGTCTGCATGTTCTCCCCATGTCAGCGTGGGTTCTCACTGGGTACTCCGGCTTCCTCCCACAGTCCAAAAACATGCATTTAGGTTTAATTGGTGACTCTAAATTGTCCATAGGTGTGTATGAGAGCGTGATTGTCTGTCTCTATGTGTCAGCCCTGTGATAGTCTGGCCATGGAATGTTTATTATAAAAAGTGTTGGAAAAATTTCATTTTAATTTGCCTTCAAGTATCACACTGTTATACAAGAAGGTTATTCTCTACATGTTAAATGCCATTGCACACCAAAACGAGATACAGACTTCAATGGAATACCTAATTATTAGTTGTTAAGAAAATGTCACATTGCTTTGCACTGCTTGAGGAAATGGTGACCTATAAAAAGTTATTGTTCAGGAAGGATATTGCACCAAAAATCAAAATTCTTATTGCAGCTCTTAATGCTTAACTGCCCATTTGTATTGTTTCTTAAAGGGATAATGTGCAAATGTCCTTACAATGTATAAAAGTAATCCCAGCCCACTAGAAGTGTCAGGCAGTGTCTTTATCTGCAGTCTCTGCATTTTCTCTTTTTTTCCTCACATTTTGCTTTATTTAAGATGTCTCTGGGCGTCAGTAAAGAGCTTTTGGGTCCTACGTGAGGTGTTTAACCCCCATCAATAACATTGTACAGGTTTGTGCAGACTATTCTCAGATTGCCAAATATCGCTGCTTTGTCACGCCCCTTGGTGTTTTGATAGCAACACTCACAATAGTTGCATATATATGATACAATGTGGCAGTATTTGACATCAGTTTTTCCTCTGCCACACACACACACACACACAGCAACAGGAAGAAGCATGTATTCAACGATGTGGCACCTTCCCTCAGAGTTGTGGTTGTGTGGAAGTGGGTGGGTGTGTTTATTTGTGCTTTAGTACGTTACCACTGTGAAACAATAGGAGAAAATATTTCATTCTTCTGATTTACTGCTTTGTTCTCGCCAAGGCTGTTCCGTCTAGCTTGCTCATTCAATTCTGCTCTCTCTCTGTTTTGAAATGCTTTGAATGTGTTTAGTAACACAAATCAACACAGTATTGTACCTTTAAAATTGGAGTGAAATTAAAAGAATTTTGAGTGAATGACTCATTCTAGCTCAATATAACAAAAGCTGGATTATGCGTGGAAACAACTTATTGATGAAATACCCTCAATTAAGAGTTTTAAAAAATTCACAACAATAATTACAGTAAAACTAATCAAATTGAACCAATCTGTTCAGAAGTGTTTCCATTTAAGTTTGTTAATGAATGAAACTTATAATGTTGTAAACAAAAATAATTAAACCCCCCAATTTACACTGGTTTGATCAACACCGAAATTGAAAGAAACTAAAAGAAATTGTCGATCGAATGGAGCGAGTCTGTGACATTTCTGTGGTTGTTCCTGCTTTTTTGTAGATTTTTGAAATAGTTCTACAAATAGTTCTGTTTTTTTCTTTTATTCCCAAAACATAAGACGGACTGACATTAACAAACCATGCTGACATATCTGTGGACAACAATTCTTGATGTTGGAATGATGGAAAAATAAATGAAGCTCCCCATATCCTTTCTGTCTCTGCATCTCAGATTGACTGACTCACACACAAACAGCAGAATCACAGCAGCATATGAAAGTAAAATTACATGGATGATTTTCTGTTTTGTTGTTTATCGGTCATCATTTTGTCATTTTTTCCTATTTCTGTCAGAACATTTTGCTGACTTTGAGCTCATCAGAGGCTACCACAGGCTATATTGAAAGGGGTGCTTTGACCTCTGACCTCAATGATGAATGAAAATGGGTTCTGTATGTACCCACAATTCTCCTCTTTACATAAAAGCCCACATTTTAGGCTAATCCCATGCAGTTTAAGGCAAAACCCAGTTTATCTCATGCAGTACAAATGTGTTATTTCTGCCTATTGTATTTTAATATCTCTGCATACTGGCATCCCTAAACATTCTTGGAAATACATAAATTGCTTCACTGGAAAGCTGAAACTCTTATGGATTTAATTCTGTGTTGAGCTGCCTCTTATGTTAATCTTCAGGTTCCCAGCTTTCAGATGGTACACCACTTCTTTGTTGACCTGCTGTCTCCCTGCTGTCTAAAAATCCCCTGTCCCCCACCCACAGTGCTCTATAAAAGGGGACACAAGGGAACTTTAAGGGGTTAATAAACCTAATGTGTATCACTCTTCTGCTAAATGTGCCTTCTCAAAAATATTTCCATAGATTCAGCATAAGTTCTGCCAATCATATTTTATTTATTTAAAGTTAGAGTGTTCTGACTAATTGATTGGGGGAAGTGTGTTCTGGGCACCCATCGGGGGAGAGACACATGCAAATTAAATTGGATGTATGACCCCTCAAGCAAAAGGGAGTATTCCAGTCAAAACAACATTAACCTCAGTGTTACTGGTTCAAGATGTCGGCTTTGACAAAGCGGCAGCCAGACTCTTGAAAGATTGAAAAGATAATAATAATTTATATTCTCACCAGCTTACCTGATTATTGCCTTCCAGGGGCAATAAAGCCCCAGTGAATGGGCTGAATGTGACGTATTACTTTTGTTTTCCACCATCTTGTTTTGATTTACCTATATTTTTCTCTGTTCTCCATCCCCTCCCTCCTCCTCTCTTTGCAGTGCTGTTTGGTCAGTTTGTGGTATTCCAGACTTTGAACACTGATGTGGTCGAGATCTACGATGGATCCTCCACAGATTCAGCTCTTCTCTCCTCCATATATGGATCACACTCAGGTTAAGACACAACACTGGAACCCTTAAGCCTAGCGTCTTGTGTTATTTATGCTTCTTTTTTTATTTATTTATGCATTGTAGACCTGTGGAGCACAGACAAGAAAAAGCGCACCCATCTCTTAGTTCAATTCAAATCAAATTACTATTTTCCAACCAAAAATCTAAAAGAAGAGAAGCTTTATGCTGCCAAGGATAAACATGTTTTTCGTCCTCTTTGTACATTTGTGTTATGATAATTTAATGAAACACAATGATGACACATAACACATTTGGATTCCAACTGAATAAACTCCTGAAATCCCAATTAAAATAACAAAAGCGAACTGGCTGTTCACACAAATCATTGTCACACCTCCATTTGATTCGACTGACACCATGTAAAAACATACAAATAAATCAGATTCGCCTTTTTTAGCACACTGAAGACATATTGTCGATCAGGTTAAACTGTACAATTAAATTACATTGACATGTCACACACAACTAAATCAATATTCATTCTTCTTTGTCCAGATTAATGACCAGTTGATAAGGTCATGCAAAGCTTATGTTCATAATTTGTCAATTATTTATTACTTCATATGTTATCTATGGACATATGTAAACAGTTTCTTCTAGAAGAGTTGAAAATGTCTCTGATTTTGTAATTTAGGTGAAACACTCCCTTTGAGTTCAGGAAACAAGATAACGCTTAAGTTCACCACAAATGGAACAGAAACAGCCAAAGGATTTCACTTTGTCTACCAAGGTAAGTCTGATTTTACTAATATGTTTCCATGATTTTAATGTAGAAACTCATTTGGTGCATTAAGTGTGTTTGCTTGCCTTTGGAAAGAAAAGGTACTTTAGCCTTGCACTCTTCACTTAAAAGTGTTGTTCAGCAGAGTGCCATTGGTTGTGGCTGGGCATGGCCGAGCAGAGTTGGATGATGTGGAGTCAAACAGCCTATCCTGGCACAGCAGACCAGAATGACTAATGACGTGCGAGGAGATTCACATGGGCTTCACCATTCCTCTCTGCCTCTTTTGTCTTGCCATCTCTCGCTCTCCCTGTTGTCTTTCTCTCTACCACACCCACTCACCGCTCTTCATCTTTGTCTTTCTTCCTCTCATGCTCACTTCTTCCCCTCTTATCCCCAGCTGTCCCCCGGACAAGCGCCTCTCAGTGTAGCTCGGTCCCTGAGCCCCGGTTTGGGAAGCGGATAGGGAACGACTTTGGCATCGGCATGGTGGTACTGTTTGAATGCAATCCAGGCTACACGCTGCACGGCTCCAACGCCATCAGGTGTGAGGCCGTGCCCAATGCCCTGGCCCAGTGGAACGGCACAGTGCCCACATGTGTTGGTAAGCGCCTTCATCCTCCTACCCTCATCTCACCCCCTGCATGCACACACAGGCACGCACACACATCCAAAAAGATGGAGCAGGTGCATAAAATGGTTGGTGTCTGTTTTCCCTAGTCATTACTTATCCTAATGTCTGTCACCTATTGCAAAACAGCCGCCTATCTCTGGTCTTGATAGTTCAGACAGGAATAAAGAGGCAAGGACAAACAGAACAACAAAGTGTCACATAAATTTTCCTCTCAGACAAAGGCTTTCTGGTTCTGTGCCTTGCTAGACTAATGGGAAAATAAATAGCATAAAGTGAATATGTCAAACAGCCCAAAACTTTGGGTAACTTTTTTTTTACGCAGCCCTCATCTGTAATGTGCTATACACTCTACCCTACAGTTCAGTACAACATACCTGCAATAAACGTTAAATCCACTATCATCCTTTTTGTTAATGGATGTGGACCAAACATTGGAAACACTAAAGTGTATGGATATACTTTACGAGGTTGAAGTGATAGATATTTTAACTATGTATCAAATGTCAATATAAAAACAATGTGAGGATGTACAAGGGATTGCTGGTAGTGCTGAAACTACAGAGAATATCTAAGAATATCACCCAAGTCTGCAGCTTCTACAGTGTTATAGTCAACTCACTGTTTATCCGCCTGGCCGGCAGTCTTACTGTTTTGGATTCTCACCTCTCTCAACAGGCAGCTCTTTTCAGTAAAAAATAATTTAAAAAGGCCACTGTATACTACCTGCTTAGCACCAAACGGACACACACAGTGAACAACTACGGTAGCTTGTGAACACAGAGGAACATTAAGTAGCTAAAGGGACTGATATTTCCGTCAGGAGCTGGTGGAGACTAAAAACAGAGCTGAAAGTGAGGGAGGAGTGTATGTACATTCAGCAGGTGGCAGAAAACACAACTCTGATAACGTTAATCTGTAACTGCTGGATGTGTAAATAAGCAACTGCTTGCTAACAAGATTGCCGTATCTTCTTAAAAGCTGAGAATATGTCACTGTTCAAAACTTGTTTAGGTTGCTCCCACATGGCCAAAAATGTCAGTTATTGCGGGTATCCCAATCACAAAAATCAACACTATCCATTTGCCATATCTTTAAATTATTAGTTATGAACAATCTCAGCAATTTGTAACACCATAATGGATGTAGAATAGGTTTATGGCATAGCTGTGCAATTATCCTAGCGCAAACTTGTATGCATCATTTTACCACGGGGAACATATGTGAGCAAGAATATGGTTTAATTTTATTTGAAAAGTTGTTCCTGCTCTCACCGAACTACTGAATCTGAAAGTCTTAAGTCAATAATATCACAGATAGCATAAATTATTTATTCGCTTTATTATTCAGATGTATGAAAATGAAATTATTCTGTTGGTATTTATCATAGATATAATTCAATCAATAAAGCTTTTTTCCACTTTGATTTGGACAAAAGTAATTTGCACACAGTGCCGGAGCTTAATGCAATTCTTGAGTATAACGTTTAAATCAGCTGCATCAAGTTTGAAGTTTAAGAGCTTTATAATGTGCAGTTGTTTTGTTAAAATGTATGGCAAGCATTGAGAGTGCATTGAATGGTAAAATAAATGCATAATTATTCATTTTCTACCAGCCCTGATCTCTTGACTTTTTTTGCAGCAACAGAGTTGGTTTGTGCTGTATTCTTTCTTTCATTTCCTTCATAGAAATAGGTTCCATGCAATGAGTTTGTGGGCGATATAGTGTAAATGTTTTATTTTTGACAATGAATATAAAATAAAAACAATTACTCATGATCAATCAGCCTTGTAATCACAGCAGCATTGATGTCTATGCAAGATGTGGACCATCATTTCTCTCTACGTGGTTGTGTGTCTGCACACACTGTTAGCCAACACACGCAGAGGGTCACACAAAGACACCCACATGTCTACCTTGGAAAGATAAAGAACTGCAGAAGAAGTAGGGAGAAATCTATTGAAGTCAGGCCTTGTGCCAGCCAGCAAATAGTCCCAGCCGGTGAGTGCGGAAGATTTCAAGCCAGGGTTCAACCGAGTTTACTGCCAAGTGGTAAGGGAATAGCCGTGGCACGCGCAGTTCCATTTTAAACACAGTGATTTTTATCTGGAGATTGAATCTGGCTGCAGCATCTCCCCCAGCGGCAGTGTGCTCGTCCAGAATAATGGATATTGTTTCATGAAAGCCTCAACAAAAACACTATGCTCAATTACTCAAGCCCTCTTTATGGCACATGACGGCACCAGACACAGCTCTCCTGTGAAGTACCTATGTTTCAGAAGATACATTCCCAGCTCCTCGTCCAGCTGTGATTGACCTGGCTTGTCATGCAACACTTGTTTTGCTTTGGCTTTCACAAATACAAAGCTTTGCTGTTGAGTTGTGCTAGCGCAAAGGCTCTATCGTGATTTAATTAGCATCGGCTGAACGGACGCATAATGTTTGGGTGGCCTCTGTTGAATTTTATGGAGAATTCTTGACCTTAATAAATAGATGTTTTTGTTTCTATCGTGGTGGAATTTGACTTGAGGCACATTACATTCTATTTAAACATATGTCACTATTAAATCATGGAGATGGAAAGGGGTTACAATAGAAGTAAAACAAATTATATAATTATATATTATATTATATAATTATGTAAATATTGATAGATGAACACAATTTGATTGCACAGCTGAGAGCAAAGCAGCTGAATCTCACTCACAAACTCCAAATCACTACTGATTGTGGAAAATCACGACTGCCAAACATTACATAAGCTCACAGATTGCTATGATTCATACTCTGTATGCCCACATGATAGGATTCGCTGTTGGCTTAAACACTTTTTCCAAGGTGTCAACAAGTAAACAGTGTTGCACTGAGCTTGGTTTTAAACAGCAGATTCTTGTTTTGAAGTTGCCTCCCAAGACCAATTAAAGTGTCTCAGTCTGGGGCTGTGTGGTAAGGCCAGGCCAGAGTGCCTCTCTGGAGCAAAATGAGCTGCTCTTGAGGTCATCATACTTTTGGGAATTTATTTAAGTTTCTGTAATGAAAGTGGAAATTATTGCCAGTTAGAGTAAAAGTGTATTTATGGCACTTGTTTTTCTTTTATTAAGAAAGTAAGCATTACAAGTTCCAGAACAACATATTTTATTTAAGATAATAATAAATAAACTTTACCACCACCCACACCTCAAAAACAATAAGACCACATACAAAAAGTAATCTTTAGTTCAATAAATACTTTGTATTGTCATTATATCCTGATGCTGTTCTATATATCGATATCTCTCTTCCCCCCCAATATAATATTTTACTTATGGATGAAAGTAATTATAATGAACAAAATCAGTTTTTAATTAAATGCAGTATTTATATAACATTTATATGATTTAATTATCCAATAAATAAACAAGTAAACCAAGCCATTTAATAATATATATTTAATGACATATTACATTGAAGTAGTGCATGTGATGTGAAACACCTATGTGGTACACATTATATGCAGATAGGTTTTGATATCTTGATTAAAACACGTCTAATTAAAAGTTGCTGTGAATCCCCTGCATATCAGATGGTGTTAAATGGTGTCTCATAATGTGTGCGGTCCCCACGCTTGTCTACCTGCAGTAACTCTGACATATGAGCCTGCCACAGATTGAGATGGGTGTGGAGCATTCATGCTTTTATGAGTGTCATGATTTCTAATCTTGCTCGACCAATTACATCAACTGACAGCTCAGGGGACTCAAAGGAGCTGTTAAATTATACTGAAATACTGGATCCTTCTTTGGAATGAGTCTGTTGCTTGTTGTCAAGAATGTGGTTTCATGCAAGAAGAATTTAAGTTCCCTAAACTAGAACAAAATCGCACAGGCATATTTTTTTTTTATTGTTAGAATGATTTTAATCAGACGTTGTGTTTCTAATAACTAATTAAGAATTGATTTTGGACAGCCATTTATTGTATGATTTAGTGTTTAGGCGTCTCATACTGTTAAGAAGCTTTTAGTCAGTGTCTACATTATATTTCATTCACTACAGTGCTGCAGATTTAATATGCGTTGACCTTCATGTTTCATTTGCAGAGCAAAATTCAAAACAATCACACAAGCTGTTCTCCTTCCGCCTTGATGCAAGAGTTAATCAATACTCTACATGTGACATGCGTTAGCTGAGGATGGCATTACTGTGGCCGTGATTATATGAAAGTGTGATTGGTTCACTGTGTGACTGCTGTGAGGGAGCATATAGAAGTCATTTTCTCTAATGTTTCACATGGTTTGAAAGGAGCCGAGTAGTCACTGTGGCACGACTCTCTGAGCATGTGTGGGAGGGGAGATATCACCTGTAAAATATTGATGAGTTTCAAATTGTGGCAAGCTGATTGCTGGAATGTGCTTTTTCCATCTTTTTCTGACACTTCTTTTCTTGGGGATATGAAGCATATTTTCTTTTTCTCTCATTTTCTGTCGCTCCCATTGTCTTTGACATCAAACCTTCTGGTGGCTGATAGATATTGAAAACAGTGATTGTCATTGACCTGTTCAAGGTAAACCTTTATCCTTGACAAAGAGCAGCTGGTTCTTCATTGTGAAAACACATTGTGCTGTTCTGAACACCTGAAGGACCTCATCTGCACTGAGTGACAGCTCTGCCTATTGTCCTATAGGAAATCTGTTACAACTGCTAGGTACCAAGGTTATTATAGTTAACGAAAAAATGAAAAAAAAAAAACGAAATAACGAAAACTAGAATTGAAAAAACATTTTCGTTAACTGAAATAAAAATAAAAACTAGAGTTTTTAAAAAAACGATAACTAACTGAAACTGTATTGCGTGGTTACAAAACTAACTGAAACTAACTAAAATGATAGTGGAAATGTCCTTAGTTTTCGTTTTTGTTGACTTTTTTCATTCATAATTCAGTGTTTCTATTTGAACATGCAACACATGGTGAATATGTTTACTGAGACTTGGATGTCTACACTCCAACCAAAATTCAAAACAGTAAATAACCTTATTGGGGCTGAGATGATAAACCAAAGGAAATAAAGGCAAAATTTATTATGACCTCTTTGAATTTCGCACCCAACACATAGCCCATTACAAAAAAACTAAAACTAACACTAAAACTAATAAAAACTAAACTAAAACTAAGCATTTTCAAAAAATAAAAGCTAAACTAAAACTAGAAAACTCACTCTTAAAACTAATTAAAACTAACTGAATTTGAAAACAAAAATTCACAACGAAATTAAAACTAAAACTAATGAAAAATCCAAAACTATTATAACCTTGCTAGGTACCTCTAGGTGCTAAGTGACTTTAAAGAAACTTATAAGCACAACTCTGGTAAACATAAACTTTAAAGTGGTGCTTTTAGTAGAGAAACTCAAATATACAGATATACAGACAATTAAATAGATTAGTCGATATTATCGTTTGAGTGTTATTTGGCTAAGAATGTATGTTATTTAGACTTCTATATTAGTTCTTTTTGTAGATACAGTATGTCATGAATGTTAAAATGCATGTGATGGCTTAACAGATATCTGACAAACACATTTCAGCTGGTGGCTGCAGAACAAAGCAACAATGACAAAGCAATCATAGTTTTGTTCTTGTGATAGTGTGAAATATTTTGCTACATTTCATCAGCATAATAGGTTGTATTATCCTTTACTGGCCAGCTGAACTACATTTCAATAGGAATGAAATGCATTTTGTTCTGTGTTTCTTTGTGTAACAATCCAAAGGACTGGTGCAAGGCTGGGTTACCACATTCCTTAATGGACAAAGAGTGGAGCCAAACACTGTGTAGAAGTAGCCGCCCGGATACAAGGCCAATTGGCACAATCTGAAAAGCATTAAAGAAATTGTAACTGTTATGGCCTTTTTTTTTTTCATTTTGATTTTTAGCCATGCTCAAATACATCATAGTGCCTGAAAATGTCAGCACAACCTGGCCACTGACTCCAATTCACATTCATCAGAGAGTCGAGAGGCTTGATAAATATGTTACTTGTGGTGGTGGTAGAAACAAGGTGCACTTTGAGAGGAATAGCTTTCACAATTGAAAGATGTGATTTGCGTGGCCTGCGAGAGATAAAATAACATCAGGGTTGAATTATTTGTCAGCAAAGAGCGAGAGGCAAGTGTGCTGCCATGCAAAACTACACTGAGGTATTAGAGGACAATAAGATGATGCATGATCTGGTTGTCACAAAATAAAGCTCTTTAACATTATATACCACAAGTAGAACCTGTCAACTCTACGGCGGGCTGTCCAGGGAGTCCATAGAATTACATCTCAGAAAAAGATTTTGCAGATGCTCATTCTAAAATCCATGTCCTGCTGTTCGGCCTTTTTGAGAGAAAGTGTCCTATTTCTGGGCTGTTTTTAAGCCTTCGTGACAGCGACAGCCGTGGCTAGAGGCATTATGTTTTCAGGTTGTCCGTCACATTTTTGTGAATGTGATATCTCAGGAATGCCTCGAGGGAATTTCACTACATTTCGCACAAACATCCACTTGGACACAAAGAAAACTGATTAGAATTTGGAGGTCAAATGTCATTTTCACCTCATAGAATACATTTTTGGCCATCACTCAGGAATTGATTTGTTAATTATGAATGAATTTCACACAATTACCCTACAGGATAAAATGATGAAGTGATGCCGACGTCCCTGTGACATCATGTTGTTCTGCAAAATCATTTTTCTGGTGATTATTCAAAACCATAATTGAGGAACAGAAGAGATCTCCTCTTGTGACCATATTTCGCATTTGGTTGGATACTGAATTGGTGGAACTAATCTTTGTTGTCTACCTTGAAACTGTGGTGATAGTTTAGATCTTCTTTGCTGCCATGTTAAGCATTCATTTTTTAACAATTTGTAGCTTCTTTGCAGCAAAATATTTGAAGCATTGTCTAGATAAACTCATGTTGTGCAGAGTCTGACCTGCTGAACAGATATATTGATTGAACCAAAATGTCACGTCGGGAGATTGGTGCTTCCAGGTGATGCCCTCTAACCTCTATCCTCTTCCTCTGATTTTCTGTTGCAGTGGTGAGCACTGTTGGCACCAAGCATTTCTAGTATGATGAAGAAAGAAAGCACAGGAAATTGCAAACATATGCATGCATTGGCACAAGTTAGTTTGAGACAGGTGTCAGGGCTGTTCAAGCACTTTTTTCAGTATTTTTGATGGAGAGAGGGAAGGGCCACTACCAGTGTCTAGTACCTTATCTAAAGCTTATGTGCTGCTGCAGCTTAAAATTGTGGCTCTTGTGTCGCAGGTGCTTTGCCTTCTATCATCATAACATCAGGGGAGCGGCAGCTTTGTGTAACTGTCTCTGCGCCCCCCTCCCTTACAGACACCTGCGCCCTGTTTGAAACCGTCCAACTACTCCAGGAGGCTTCCCAATGAAAAGCTTTGAGAAGCGGCCCTGAGCTGCACTTTACTGTATCTGAGGTGGTGAATGTAACATTTATGTGGACACGAACCCCACAGCAGGAAGATTTATTCCTAATCAGAAGGGTTTTAGTTATTTTGAGTTATTTCTACCTCTGATGAAGAGCAGCACACAGCGGCTTCCTTGAACTTTGTTTCATCCAGAGAGTCCCGACCTGTGTCTGTCAGACGGCCTGAAGGGGTTACTACCAAATCATCATAATGCACAGCAGACTTCAGGGCAGGGGTGTCAAACTCAAATACACAATGGGCCAAAATGTAAAACTTGAATAAAATTGCGGGCCAACATTGAACAAATAAACCTTTTAATATATACCAAACATGTTTTGCTTTAACATTAAATATGGAACCAGCAACGCTTATAAACATACAATATATAACTAAATAGTGCAGACATGCAAAACCAAATTTCAAATAAAAACACATCAATGTCATTTATTTACAATAATAACATAATAATTTGGTATTGCCTCGCGGGCCAAATAAAATTACACTGCGGGCCAAATTTGGCTGCGGGCCAGAGTTTGACACCCCTGCTTTAGGCCATGGTAGATTGTTTTCTTGACTTTCTGTTTTGACTTTATTCCAGACCACAAATATGTGGGATTTGTTTTGAATTTGCAGAGAGTTTGAAACATGAACAGAAATATTGCTGAACCACATGAGCTACAAAAGTTCAGGGGGTTAGAAGTTAATTGATTTATCATTGATGTGGATATGTGCTACTTCATGCACATTTAAGAGGTTACTTTCACAAACAATAGGGAAGAGTAAGTCATGCCTACATGTTGACTCAGCAGGGATAACATAAATATTTGAAAGCAATACAGAATGCCTGAAAGCCTGAAATCTCTGCATTATACTCCATTAAAATCTTTTTTTATACTTTTGTAACCAGGCACCTGCATTTTTTGTTTTGTGTTTCATAAATACGTACATTTCTAGCATAAAATGATGCAAAAAGGCACAAATGAGTCCATAAAAATCATCAGAATGCAGAAAATGTTGCAGAAGTGTTTTAACACTCAAACTGATTCCTGCCAACTCTGGCTCTGCAGGTGTGTGCAGACTTCAGTCTGAACTTTGTCGTGACTGACTCTCTCCCTCTTTCTTTTTCTCTCTCTTTTTCTGAATCTGTTATCCTTTGTCCAGTTCCCTGCGGCGGGGTGTTAACTGACCGCAGAGGCACTATCCTCTCTCCTGGATACCCAGACCCGTACGCCAACTATCTGAACTGTGCCTGGAAGATCTCTGTTCCCGAGGGAGCCGGCATCCAAGTGAGAGGACACAGATGCAGATCTTAGCAGCATAGTATTTAATGAGAGATTAAAAGACGTTTTGGGCGTTTTCATTTTTATACATGGCCTAATTGATATTCTGTTCACATATTCAGCCAGCTGCTTTGCTTTGTGAATACATTTGTTTTTAGGGTTTTTGAATTTGTGTATTGTTCATGTTTCCTTTACTCTCTGTATTAAAGCATCTTTGTCTTTCAGATTCAAGTTGTGACCTTCGCTACAGAACATAACTGGGACTCGCTGGATTTTTTTGACGGGGTTGATGGCAATGCTCCAAGGCTTGGTAGCTACTCAGGTAAAACTGATACAACTGAATTTTAGTTGTCAGCTCACGCTTGAATTTCAATCAGATGTCACGGGGCCCCAGCAGCAGACAGATGTGGTGATGTAGCTGATGACATTTGGCATGTCCTTTGAGAACACTGTCTAAAAACAGTTTAAGAAGTCAAAGAATAAAAAATGTCTTTCCTCCTTCACACAGTATTCCTGTCCCTGCATTAGAGATCTTCATAATGTAGCTCCTATTCCTGTCTGGAGTTTTACAAATGTAGCGTTGCCTTAGGGCTCACACTAATGAAAATGGTGCACTTGCCACATGGTAACCTACTAGAAACAGGCCATCACATCATTTTAGATGCTGGATCCTGGTATCAGAGGGACTGGTGTAGTATAATGACTTCTGTCTCTATATCGGCTATCAGTTTTATGAGACTAGGTGTCAAAATCCTCAAGTGGTGGATATCTCATTTTGGAACAAAACTCTTTACATATTGTAATAGCTCCACGGTACAGCTCTCACTGTGCAGGACAGCGTGCGGTGTGAAAAGGCTAAGGCATTTTAAATGGCTAGCAATCAATTTTTTCTGGGGCTTAACTGATTAAGGTGATTATGAATATATGTAAAAGTCTCCATGCAAATTGCAGAAGACATCCTCCCGGAATAGAGAATATGATCCCAGACCTCTGTGTGGCAGCACTTCAGAATATTTTGCAGTGCAAATTCAGAGTTAGAATTATAGATCATGTCCGTGTTCATTGGTTTAATTTTGTGGGTCTGACTTCTCTAACTGAAGGTCCAAAGGAAGTGTTGAACTTGATTTACACATTACAATGTGCAAAAGACATAGCTGGTGTGATTAATGTAGCTGAAACATCATTGTTGTTGAAACTTTAAAAGTAGAGACAATATAATGTGGTACAGGGTTTGTAACATTTTAGCGCTTCACAAAAATTCAGAGAAGTCGTTTGCTTTCTTTTCCTGTAAGACGTATGTTGCAGATTATCCTAGATGCAGTAGGTTTTCTGACAAAGGAGGGCACAAAATGGACTTTTCACAGTTTTTAAAAAAAAATGGACTCCACTGTGATTTAATTCCTTTATATGATGGATTGTCTGTGATTTATCGTATTTTATGTGAGGCACTTTAGATTCCCACCGATGGTTCATTTGTCCCTGCTGTTATCCTCAGCAACTCTCTTTTAGTGAGGTTGTGGAGGTGAAATGGCTGCTGCTGAAAGCCACAGGCTCCAGACTCAGAATTGAGTCTCTTGAGGTTAAATAAAAAAGTGAATACAGAAAGTAATATGACCAAACTTAAGCAGAATTATTGTGTTTTCTAAACTATTATTTATACTGAAGTTCCATATATTCATGCATTGTACATTTCCACGTTTTAGGTAGTCCTAAACCTGGAATATGGACCTAACACTCTTCTGTATACAGGTACAACAATCCCTCAACTGCTAAACAGCACGTCCAACAACCTGTTCTTGACCTTCCAGTCTGACATCAGTGTATCTGCCGCTGGCTTTCACTTGGAGTACACAGGTATGAGGAGAGACGGCTTGTCTGCCTGCCTGTCACTTTGTCTGTTGTCAGTATGTTTCTATGTGTCCATCTGCCACCGGCTTCCAGCTGCTGCACAGAGGTATAAAAAATAAGAAGGACAGCTGGTCTGGAAGGCACAGTCGGACATAGAAAGAAAGAGTGAGAGGTTTTTGAGTGAGTGTGCAAACTTTTTTCGTCCTCAGCACTCTTCAAATTTTCAGCCTTTGTATCTGCTTCTCTGGCATTCTGGCATGATATTCCCAAATGGTCTTTATTAAGTTCTCTGATTGCTACAAGCTACTGGACCCACATCCTTTTTTATTTAGGAACTAAATGTACCCATCTCTCAGTGGGCTATTCACTTAGAGGCATATTTGCAAAAGGAGCATGCAGAACATTTACCGTGCAGTAAAATTTAAGGAGTGTAGCTGGCCTCAGTGGAGCGACTGATTTACTAAGACCTCCCATTCAAAGGTAGTGTAAATGAAAATAGGGGTGCTGATCTGCAGGTGATGCATGGAGCTTTTCTGCAGATATTTAATAATGCAGTCCTTTGTGACCAATTTCCCCACTGTTATTTACATCTCAGACACTTTCCCTTTATCTCTTTTAATGTCAGGGTAATTTTCCTTTTTGTTATTAGTCTCTCTAAGGTTAGATGAATTGAAGTTGGTCCTTTCTCTGTCTTCTCCTCACATTTGTTTTTCTGCTAGCTGGTTACTTGCCGCTCACCTAAAACATGCTGCTTTGGGAGACCGATTGTCAATAATTTTTAGTCAACTATGGGAAAAGTAAAAAGCCAAGAAGACCCATTATCACCTTAATGTTAAGTAGGGGTGCACCGATTGCAATTTTCTGTCCGATCACCGATCACCGATTTTTAAAAAGCCTGACCTGCCGATTCCGATTTTGACCGATACCGACTTTTTTTATAACTCACAGCATACACCTTCAATGTTTGAATCTTATTTTATTGAAAAAAAAAAAAAAAATAGCAACAATTTACAGGACAAACTAACAAAAGAACTGCAACCATAAATACAGTGTCCTGAGTTTTTGGTTTCGTTATAGTACAACATACATACAACTAGGGAGGGCATCGATTTTCCAATATTCATTAAATCATAAAAAATCGCAATAGTTCAATAAAATAGTTCATCATATCTGGAAGAAAAAAAAGTTGTATTACTGGTGCCTTCCACACGGGGGCAGCGTAGCATTTGATGATACGGCTCGTTAAGAAGAGCAAGAAGGAGTCGCTGGATTTGCCTCCAGTCCTTTTCTTGAAAAATAGTCGCTTAGGGGGTCTGAAAAGTTGCTGAATTTAGCAACAAAGTTGGGAGCACTGCTTCGCCGGTCGGGGGTTATTATCAAGGTAGATAAGATCGGTTTGACATAAAGGAATCGGCCGATCGCCGATCCCGCAAAATTAAGGAAATCGGCGCACCCCTAATGTTAAGATAAAATAGGATGTGGATTGAACAGGAAAGGCAGGAAAGAGAGGCTGTGATAAAAACCCTTCTAACATTACCATTTCTCAGATCCCATACATAACACAAATAAAGAATAAAATGGTTTTGAGTAAAAATCAGTTCCCACTCAAACTAACAGTCAGTTCTCACAGCTGTTTTTCAAAACAAAAGAAGCATTAAAAAAAACCTTGCTGTCACTGAGTCTGTCCTCGCTGTCAGGCGTGTCAGTCCGCGAGCATCATGCCACTGCTGAGAACGACTTCACAGTCATGTCTCTCACAGTCGGCGCTTCGTTTCCACAACACCCTCCCCTTTCCTGGAAGCGCTCCGTAGCTGTGTCTCTCTGTGGGCTCTTTCCTCCCTGCACTAACCCCCCTTCCTCACCGCCACTACCTACTGCTGAGAATCACTTCAGTGCCATGTCTCACAGTCAGCTCTTTCCTCTCTCTGTCTTACACTTTGCCACTGCTGCCCTTGTAAAGTGCATCCCCTGATGCTTTGTGTAAACCCAGCTCCAGTCAAACTCCTTTCTACTTTCCTCTAGCTATTCATATTTGTTAGTTTGCCTGCCATATGGTTCTACTGTCTGCCTAGTGGCAAACATTTGTGTATGTGATTAAGCCATGTTGCTTCTCTATGGAGCTACTCCTGAAGTATTTCTGCTTTTGTGCTCTGTTGTTTCCTATTGTGTGATGTTGTGGTTGACTGATTATAGCACAGCTCAGATTCTGATTTATTTGGTCAAATTCCTGCAACCCTCTATTCGGTCCTCTAGTCAGTTATGTGTTTGTATCTTATTTCTAGACTTTGGTTGGTTTGAAGCACCCATTTATTTTTTATACACTCCAGTTTTTAGCTTCAAATTAATGCTCTGAAAGCTCAGTACAGTGGGAAGAAAAAGGCAACAGGGATTGGCACAGACCCAGCTAGTCAACCATCTGTTTTAAAATGTTTCCTTTGGGTGATTGTTGCAGTCCATTGAGACCAGTTATAGAAATCTTGTATACCACCCGTCACTACAGCTTCTTAAAAGCCAAGCATTTAGCCAGCTCTCCTAAGGCAGACAGTATGCTACAGTCAAAAAAAAACTGGCATCTTCATACAGGCAATATGCCGGTTTGCATCCCAAATAAAGTTCCACACTGGGCTTCAATTGCTGCAGTCTGCAGAAGCCTACATTATTTCCACATAAGCTACATGGAGCCACTCTGAAAACAAAATAAATCGATCCTGGACAACTTAGAAAGGGATTTGTCTCTAGATTTGTCAATATATTTTTTTCCACACATCTAATTTCAATCACTCCACTTAATGGACATTATAGCAGTGATTATGGTAATTGCAGTGTTCTATAAATGCTGAGCATACATATAATCCTCTTGATAAGTACCTGCACTCATACATATTATACACTTACAATATTTATACATATAATACAATATTTTAAGTAATATATTATACACATTGCATAGCACCATGCAGAGCCATTAATGACAGGAGGTAGAAATCACTTGGTCTATACCTGTACTTGATAGCTCTCATTCAGGTTTCACATATTGTCAATAAATGTGCTTTTCAATGCCTATAATCTTATTTGTCAGTCAGTATGAACTATGTAACTCTTACACCTCTAATGTCATGCAAGTGCACAGCAACGTGTAATCTTTTATGTCCCTGGTGCAAGCTGAGTATCCATTAAAAGCTTTTTTTGAGAGATGCTGGAATAGTTCTCGGATGGGTGTGTTAAGTTCAAATGCAGATGGTCTATGAAATTTGTTAGGGTTATTTGTTATAATAAGTTATGGAGGTAAATTGAAAACACTGTGCTTTGAAAAAGTAGCCTGAATAATGGGCTTAATAGAAACCAGAATTTGTTTACTTCTATTGAAAATTGGATATTCAGGTTTTTTACACATTGATTGGTAAAGAAACAGCCTCAGAACCAGACCTAATGAAGGCAAAATAGCCGAAAACGCTTGATGAATAAAGCATTGTGTACTGGAAGAGAGTTGTGTGACCTGTTTTAATTTTGATAGACACCACTGGGATTTAACATAATAGGTACATGACCTTTTTTGTCTTTTTCGTACACTCTAGACTGTAAACAAGGTGCACAGCACGAATCCTCACAACACATAATACCCCTAATTCAGAGATATGTCTCCTCCTGACCCACTGCTTTTAAAAGAAAGAAAAAAGCTGATTAATGATTATTGAATCCCACACAGACTCCAAATGTAGGCTTACTTATGTGTCCAGTTTGAGGAAATGTGAGGCCTTTGTACATTTAAAAAAAAAAAAAAAAAAAGATGTTTTAGGGTCATCTGGCTGTCAAACCATTTATATGGGTTGTTTTACTTTATTCATGAAGGTAGAAAAAGTGCAAGTTTTTGTTGGTTAATGATGATGAAGAATGATGATAATCTGCATACAGAGGAAAAGAATAATGATGTGATATTTGTGAGGATAATTATCACATTTCATACTTTGATCATTGTTAAAGATAATGTTGATCTTGGAACAAAATTCAAAATGACCGACTACTCCCATTTATCAGCCTTTCAGAGTTTCTCATTGCCTTCAAATATGGATGTATTGCTCATTTTATTTTTCATAATCAGATAATTAACATTTCTTTCATTGCCATAACACAGAAGGAGGGGGTGGAGGAAAGCATAATAGCTTATTTTGCTCATATGAAAGAGTTCTATAGATATGTTGATTTACAATGAGATAGACCAGTTGGTTAGTGTGCAAGCCTCACTTAACCTGTGCATAACACACAAGGTTAAATGACTGAAGCAGAATTGTGTATTTGATGTGCCTTAAATTTTCTGCTCCACTACACAACCCACCTAAAGTATCTCTTCCTCATCCTAAACTCTCAATGCCTGCATTGTTGACAGTGTAACCACAGTGCTCTGCTTTGTGAACTTGAATCTTCAGCCTGCTGTTGCATTTGTCTATACCTCCACAGTAGAAAGAGACCTATTTTCCTCTCAGTAAACTTTTCTCTAATGTGAGACCTGAATGTTTAAGCATCTGCCAAGAAGCTTTCATTATCCTGATTTATATTTTGCAACCAACCTCCTCCTCCTTTTTTAAAAATGCGAAACACTTACTGTTTTCTTTACAAGTCCAATATAATTATAAAATAAACACATGCAAATATTAATTTAAACATTAAATTGAAACAGGAGCAGGTAAAACACTCAGCTCTTCTTGGGTAATAGGAGAGATAGTAACTAGTGGCACACTCAACGGAAATTTCATTAGCTGGGTTCAAACAGCAAGGCATCTTGTTGAAGACATGAAATAATGTTTGATAAGGACGGGCGTCTCTCCAGAAATGGTTGCATACTCAGGAACAGTGGGTGTCGACCTTCTCGCAGCAGGGTGACAACAGCCCTTGCCAAAATGTGGATCCTGACAATTTGACCGGAACCCATCTGGAGCTCAACGGGAACTAGTGCCGTCTGTTAGTGGGCACCCACTCTGAACCCGACCAGAGAGTAAAGGTCCGTTTGTGCCCAGTCAAGCTCTGGCACGCTGCCTCTGGCTGTGTGAATTGGACTCTTACTTTGAACGTTGGATATGAATGATAAATTCAGGCTTCAGTATATGATTACTGACAATCTATGAAGGTTTTGTATAATTACAGTTATTTCTTTTCCCTCTGTGAAATCCAAGCACTATTCTAAGGGTCCCGTATTACAATATTTCACCATTTCCATTATTTGAACCGCTTTTGAAGTAAGAATGCTTTGGGAAACACTTTTACAAAACACTGCAAGGGTAAGACTGATTGTTCCCCACAGTAAGGACACACGATAATTTCATAAAACGGTTTAATTTATAGATTTAAATGCTTTGATGTCAAACTTGGCTTATGGCAGCGTATCACTATAGCAGCAAACATTGCTTTCATGAATTGCGTCACCACATCTTCTTGAATCAATTTCAAAGTCGTTTGAATTTGTCAAAGTAATACTTCAATTTAAACCCACATATGACAAAACTTCAAAGAATCCACCCACTCCTCTTGTACAGTAGCTCTTCTTTGGTTGCTGTATCTGTGAATATCTGTCATACTGCTTCCTGCTCTGCGCCTCTTAGGTTAATATCTCCTCCCACCTAAATATCCTCTATAACTTTCACTGGATGCTCAGTGGAGTGGTCACTCCCGCTATTCAGCGCTTTGAAGAGTTATACCTATAAATTGTTCTATATCTTTTGTGGTCATTTCCGCTGCCATGTTTACATTCATCCACCCACCTACTTGCTAAGACCTATTAACTCTTTGAGTGGGCTTATGTGTGAGTGTTTGTACATTTGTGTGTATTTGTCTGTTTTGAGTGCTGTGCCTACACATTGGTGGGGATACATTGGCCTTATTTTGTTGCTGGGTTTGTATATCCTCCCTCCCACTACCTCTCACCCTATGGCCTGTGTACTAATTGTGCATCAGGGAGAAAACTTCTGCATTAATGTGAACATGATTTTAAAAGTTATGACAAAGGTCCCATTTCTTTAATTTCGTATATATTACTGCTGCAGCAGCACAGCAGCCAATTATAATCCGGAATTACAAAAACTTATTGACAGATGACTTGTGTCAGTTTAGAACTTAAACATTTTTTCCAATGCTACTTTTCACTGAGTATCAGTGTTTATGGGTCTATCAATTATGAAGTATAATGTGAGATGTTTGCTTCTCTGCCTGTAGATGTGAATTGTTTAAGTCACCTCTATGACAAATTTAACTGAAACTTGACTCTAAAAGTGACTGTAGCTTAAATGTAACTCCAATTCTATATATTATATTATATATATACCAAATACCTGGGATCACTATTGCTTTTAAGGCATTAAAACATAATATCAGGCCTCTTGGTACCTGGCAAGTGGCAATGTAATCACTTTGTTCCAATGGAGCCCAATTCTTCTGTCAAGTAATACTTCAGGGATTGCTTTGTAATTTCACAGTGATTGCTTCAGATCACAGTTAGAAGGATTTTGTGATAACAGCCACGAGTAGAATAGCTTTGTGACATGTCCCACTTTCTAAATGTTATGATGAGGGGGAAGAGAAAAAAATGACTTACTCAATTATTATGCAATTACAAGCCCATTAAAATGAGGAGCTGTGTAATTACATATTTAAACGTTTGGTATTAATTGAATTATTCGCCTTTCTATAGGTACTGGGTGATTAAATGCAAATGTCGCCATTAATTACACAATGAATTTTGAACAAAAAAACAATATTAAATGTGTTGAGCAGTTGCAGGATGTGATTGTGTCCATATTGTGCAGAAGAATGATCGCTGTCCACACTTGTGTGTTGTGACTCTGTTCTAAGCAATAGGTTTGGATTCGTGCCCAGAACCGCTGCCTCCCAGTAACGGCCAGAAAGTGGGAGAGCGCTACACTGTGGGTGACATGGTGTCCTTCCAGTGCGATCAAGGCTTCTCGTTACAGGTAGGTGAAGGCATGCAGGCCTGTTAGAGCAGATATCCAGCTCTCTTTCGGTTATGATAAGTGAATCATATCTACCTGCCTGGAGTGACAATTTCAAGGGAAAACCCCCAAAGGATGAGTCTGTCAAGGCAGCGTAACGAAGTATTTTTTCTATGATATTTGTGTGTGTGTGTGTGTGTGTGTGTGTGTGTGTGTGTGTGTGTGTGTGTGTGTGTGTGTGTGTGTGCGTGTGTGGCCAGAAGCCGCATATGCATGAGAGAAATGGGTGAATGCTAACTGTCCATGTGTTTAAGCTTGCATCTTTATTGTGTGTACTTGCTTCTCTGCTTGCATGTTTGTGTGAGTGTGTGTCTGTGTGTGTTTGTTACAAAGCAGCTTTAACTTCCTCCAATCCTCCTCAAGTAGATACTGTAGCTATGGCGTTTTGAGCTGTAGAACCCTCCAACGCCACGGGCGATGGATTGTGTTAACAGTCGCCTCACTAATCCCACACCGATTTTTCTTCCCGGCTCGGGCATTCACTTCTTTTCACATTCTCTCTGGACCAACCAGCAAGTTCTTACACACATCTTGAGGCTGAGTGTCTGAACACCAGAAATAGACCAGAGGCCATTGGAGAAACAAAAACACAAGTATTGCTGAGTCTTTTCAGTTCAGGTGTATGTGTGTTTGTGAACGTGCCCAGGACAAGTGCGTACACACTTAGCCTGTTTTCAGGTTTGCCGTTCAGTCTGGCTGGAGACAGGCACATGTAATAATGCATTTAACAAGCATCTTGGCTGCAGGAAAGTTGTGCACCCCACTGCACGTTGAAAGATTAAATCAACAACAGTGTTATAAATATTTTACAGGAGGATTAACCTGTAATATCCATCACAAGGTGGTTAATTTTGTATCTGAAAGAAAAACAGTTGATGAATCAGGATGTTTGTCTTTTCTAGTTCTCTCAGGCTGTAACACATCCCTCTGTAGTCAGACCCTAGGTGATACTCCTACTGCCCAACTAACAGCAAGAGGTCCCTCTACTACTCTAGATACCATCAAATATTTACACACAAGACCTTGCGAAGAGGATTTTAAGAAATCCCAAAATCTCACTTTTAACCAAGTCCAAAGATCCACAGGGCTGAGATAAAAATATGCTTCCAGAAGACCTGTCTGTTTGATCTCTTGGTGTTCTTTTTTATTACACTGTATTTTGGCGGTAGTGAATTGTTTTTGTTTGTTTTCCTGAACAGGGTAATGCATATATTACCTGCATGCCTGGCCCCGTCAGAAGGTGGAATTACCCCGTGCCGCTGTGTTTAGGTAATGTATTGTTTTATACAGTCTGACATTGGCAGCGAATATGGTTTCAATGAGGTGATATTACACGACAAAACCATATTTGTAGCTTCAAACACATATTCAGTGTCTTTCTTTTGTCTTTTGCCATTTCTTGTTGACTTTTTCCTTGTTTATCTTTTTTTTATTTCTCCCATAACAATACTTTACTCACACACAGCCACACAATAGATCAATGGCCTCACAGAGGACTTGTTATTGTATTAGGGAAAGCAACAATTTCATTGTAAGACCAGGGGAGGGGATGATGGGTGGGCGTGGAGGGCTTGAGGGGTGGGGATTATGAATTTTCTGCTTTCTCCTTCACTTGAAAATCAATAAGGCTTTGCACCATCTCAGTGTGTTGTTTGATTTCTGATACCCTGATGAGAGACTCCACTCTCCCCTGACACTTCCTCTAAAGTTGATTGCCACAGTGACAGATTCCAGAGATTAGGAAAGAAGTGTGCCACTTTCTCTTTTGACACCTCACTGTTCTGTTGCCCCCAATTACACATGTACACAAATGCACACACACACACACACACATCAGTGTGAAGACGCTCTCACAGTGCATATAAACACACTTGCACACACTTGCACACACAAGCACGCGCTCACTGCATTCCTCATGTAGATGTTCTGTCCCTGTGGTTTTCACAGTTCACTGCAGACATAAATCCCAGCTTTACTGTTGACAGGCTTCTTCTTGGACGCGTGTGTTCGCTCGTTAGCTCGACTCCCTGCTCGTTTACAGTACATACGCTCACCCCAACACCCAGGATTTGAATTCACTTTGTTGCTGATAAACTCACATCAAAGAGGTTGCATGCCCCTACACAAACAGTATAACATCCCCCATAAGTGCCTCTTCTCTTGTCTTCTTTTTCATTTCATATACAAACAGGTCAAGCGGATTTCCCCCACCAGCAGCACAATTAAATCCCGAGACAGTTTCCCCCTCATTTTGGCCCCGGTTGATAGCCCCCAAAGAAATGGCAGCAATACCCCTTGTGCTTGAAACCATTTGCCATATAAATAGGCCTGTTCGGCTTGGGATGAGAAATAGAAAAACGATTTGACCACAAGTTTACGTTGATGCCTCTGGTGGCTGTAGCCGTATTACACCTGGGTGTTTATGTAAGACTAGGGCATGTGCCACAGGAGAGGAGGATGAGTGTAACCTTCACAGCAGGCTGAAGTGTTCTCGACCGCACAGTCAAAGGAGAGAGGTGGGGTGTTGCAGGGGAAGGGTGATGTAATCACCGCCACCACTGAGCAAAACTGTGGGGCTGTAAAATTGACTCCCTCATTTATTTTAATTTAAAGCACCACCAAACAAGGAATGTGCCTGTGTCTGTTATCTTTTCATGGATGCCCTTATGCTGCATAATCCACACAGTCAAGCAAAGATGTACATGCACAAGTCACAGACATGCTCCAACACCAGAGACATAAGCACCTCCCACCCCAATCCTAAGCTCATAAAGCACACTCGCAGCATTTCATTTTCTCTCGCCCACAAAAGTCCCCCTCTTTTACAGTCTACATACAAACACATGAATATACAAAACACATGCTTATCAGCACATGTGGTGAACAGAGATATTAACAGCACTGCTGCTCTTTCCCTTTTTATTGGACATACACAACATTTGTGCATGTATTGAAACCCACACATACACAAAGACAAACAGCTCTTTGCCCTCCCACCATATTCACCCCACCAGTCATTGTTTTTCTTTGTTTTCCCATGGAGCCGTTCTGTGGAGAAGTGACATGTTCTTTCTCCTTGGTTGGTTTCCCTCAGCTCAGTGTGGCGGCTCTATGACAGACTTCAGCGGCGTCATCCTCAGCCCGGGTTTCCCAGGGAATTACCAGAGCAGCCTGGACTGTAGCTGGAGAGTTCAGCTCCCTATTGGCTTTGGTCTGTTATCCCCCCTCTGTCTTGCCTTTCTTCATCTCTCATCTCTCATTCTTTTTTGTACTGCTAGCTCTTAATGTCTTCTCTGCTGCTTTCTTCTGCATTGTTCTGTGAACTCCCCTCCTGTCAACCTCTTGGGTTAAAAAAGAACCAGCTAGTTCTATGCATTTCACATTAAATTTGAAGTGACCTCCTACTACCATACAAACACATTCACTCACTTTTTCCGTATTCATATATTCTTGAAAGTTTCTCATACATCAACTCTTTCTTTCTCCTTGTTAGGAATCCATCTGCAGTTTCTGAACTTCTCCACTGAGCCTGTTCATGACTATCTGGAGGTTCGCAGTGGGAACCTGGAGACAGGCACAGTGATTGATCGGTTCAGTGGTCCCGTGGTGCCCAACTCTCTCTTTAGCACCACCCACGAGACTACTCTGTTCTTCCATAGTGACTACTCCCAGAACAAGCCTGGCTTCCACATTGTCTATCAGGGTGAGGAGCAAAGATTGGCCCTTATGGTAGAGTTAAAATTGAGTTTTATCATAAGGGCAGCTGAAAAAGTGGAAGACATTGAAGAGTCTACCAAAACAACACTTAAAAGACCATCAGTCAGGTTAGATACGGACTATGGACAAACATTAGTTCTCCAAGGCAGATACTTTTTTACTGAGGTTGTAAGATTTCAAAAGGTGAAAGAATAAAGAGAAATAAATCAATGCTGACCTCGACTGAGCATTCAGTAGCACATATCCTTGAATGATAATAGTGTTAGATTTTACAATTGGTTTCTTTTTGTATGTTAAAGTGGAACAAACCAACAAAATGAGAATATTTTGAATTTGGGGGTTTTGGACAAAACCTTGTGTTTTGCAAAGTGGTAACATTTCACAAAGAAATTAAAATGAGCAGACTTGGGGCCAACATAGATTGGAGGGATTTTTTCAATAAAATAGAGAATACTCTAGACAATCTCATGATGAGATTTTACCAGTAATGCAAGATTAGTAGTCAGGCTTTGATTCTTTTGGTTGTCTTTCATCAAAAATATTATATATTAATATCGTGGTAGTGTTTTATTATTAGCCGTCTGTGTTTTATAAACTGCCTGTACTGTGTATGGGTTTGTGTTTTTTCCAGCATACGAGCTGCAGAGGTGTCCGGACCCACGACCGTTTCGTAACGGCATAGTGATCGGTCAGGATTACAGCGTGGGGATGACCATTTCCTTCGAGTGCCTTTCGGGTTACACTCTGCTTGGAGAGCCATCTCTTACTTGTCTGCATGGAGTCAGCAGAAACTGGAATCACCCTATACCACGATGCGAAGGTGACTAGCTAGTGCCTCTTATAAACACAACAAGTGTCTTCTAACCGCTGTTGGCCATGTGCAGTGGACCAACTACAACAACATTATGTTGTTGTTTGTTGTCAACAAAGGAACAGAGAAGCCAATAAACACACAGAGGGAGTGTGACTTCATTCTCTGGTCAGGATCCTAGGATACTCTATCTTTACACAGTAAATAGTTGTTTACTGCTTTATTAATGTTCTGAATGTCGTGTACAACCGCTTATTATCGCACTACCAATACCTATTTTTTTCATATACAGTATTAACAAATTGTAATTATCAGTCACAAAATGCCTTTAATTTGGTATTTTTTCAGTAAATTTATACAAACTTAGTTGGGAAATATTTAAATAAATAAATGCTTAGAAATCCTTGAGAAAGTCATGCATTTCACTGTCTGAGGAGCTGATGAAATTGAAGTCAGAAGACCTTTTCCGTTGCCATTACCCACAAAAGTAAGGTCTTTGAAGTTATTTTGAATAAGAGAATGTGAGTCTGCTTGTAGTCCTGTCCTTTATTCGAGCACATTAAAGCATGCAACTCACTTTTACCACCAATGTAGCACCACTTTACTGAACTATAAACTGACACAGCCCATTATAATGATATATGGAGCATTTGCAAGTCTTTATTACAAAGCTGATTACGCCTGTCTCTGTTGTAAATTTCAAGGAGACTCCTCAGATGTTGCTCAGGTATGATAAATGATGGCTTTCCTCTCATCAGTTAAGTGAAGCAGTAACATACAATTCAAGTTCAGAGTTTGGTATTTGTCTGAGAAAGTGGTAAATAGTTTTGTTTTGCTCCGTAGACACCGTATTGTACCTGTCGAGTTTACAGTCCTTTTTGGATCCCGAGGGCAGCGCTTTGGCTTTGACTCTGAGTTCAAAGTTAAATTTTTACACATTCCCTCTGAAGGAGTATGACAGGGGAGTTTTAGTGTCTGAACAACTCAATGTCATCAAGTTCACGGCACCCAGTAACCATCCCCTGCAGTTGTATCTAACAGGTGCATTCTCCCCCTAGTATCTCAGTGATAACCCAATAACACGCAGTTATGGTTTGTTTTATCAACAGTTAGTGGCGATACAGTCATAAAAACAACATTTATGACTTGGGGTAAATCCTGGGCTGGCTTTCTATTTTTATCCAGCCTCTCTGTTTTTTTCTCCTCCCTCCAGCTCTCTGTGGTGGGAATGTAACATCCATGAATGGCACGATTTACTCTCCTGGACACCCAGCCGAGTATCCACACTTCCAGGACTGCATGTGGACTGTCAGAGTACCTCCTGGCTATGGAATCTACATCAATTTCTCTGTCATCAATACAGAGCCAATCTACGACTACATCACTGTGTGGTAAGTTCTCATTCCACTCTCAGTATGACATTTTTCATCAATCATCAGCTTGTGTCACACATCAAACACACGCTGTTTTCTCTATAGAAAGCTGCATACAGATTCGATTGACAATTATTGGGAGGCAGTCTTTCTCAATTAATAGTTATGTTTGGTTGAGCTTCAGAAATCAATGTCACATATTTTATAAATTCTAAGCAGTGAGCCACAAAATATGTCCTTGTTTTCAACAAGTTTGTATTATATGCAGTCATTACTTAAGAGCATCTAACAAAAAGCTTTAGCGAAAAGGAAATGAAAGGATAAGCTGGAGTGCATATGAGATTTTCAGAAGAACATATTCTATATTTCCTCATTGCAAAAGCCAACTCAAAAGCTGCACACAATGGATTTAACAGCTGACAAAATGTTAAGGCCACAGGCCAGTTGGACAAGTTTTGCTCAAAAGCTCTTGATGTGACTACTCGTACTAAATGAGCCAACATTTATCCAAATATGTTGACCTTTGTCTGGACATCTGTGGATTTGTTTTCTTCCTTTGACAGCTTTTTTTTTTTTTCTTCCAGACCCTTGCAAAAACAAAATAGATTCTGCTTCGTGTTGAAATAGCAGAAACTAGAGTCTGACTCACTGTGTGTCCCTCTTCCCCAGTGAGTGTTACATGAAAAGACAGTGTAGTTTGGCTGTAAATGAATATTTGAAATTCAAATATATTCAAATATTTAAAAAAATATTGAGATTCGATTGTGAAAATTAATATTCGAGTGTGGGAAAAAAACACATCAGCGGCTGCTTTGCGAGTGGGCGCACTGCATGACGCGTCAGGAACAGGTCACAGCTTCACTCACTGCTGAAAGTGAGACGCTACCAGGGTCATCAGACCCACTACAGCTCTGGCTGAAGGTCCCCCTAAACTCACAACAGACGCTCCCCACAGAGACCCGTTATTACGGGAAGGGCCAGAAGCCGAGAGATGTCTTAGGTAAGGCTACGTTATAAGTCAATAATCAGTAGGGGTAGAACACAATTCAGGATCTAGTTTGTCCTTAGTTTACAAAATGAAGTTTGAGAAATGTCTGCATGGAGCACAGCTGCTTACAGGTGTAAGCCGTTACGGCGTCAGACGTCATATAATTGCGACAGCGACAAGAACAACAACAAACATGATGGAGGCAGGTCACCTCAGTATATTGGCCTTATCACTGTCCAGTATAGGTGCAGAACATCTCAGACGCACCAGGAGAGAAACTGGGCGGATGGACGCCCCCGTCGGGCCCGCATGAGTTGGGCGCGGCTGCCGATGGACACCTTGTCTCCGAGCTGCATAGAGTGAGGTCACGGACAGTCAAAACCGATCTGAGTGTTTGGAGGTTCAGACTGAGACAGATCTGTCCAAATGCGATCTGAAACTACCTCCCGAAGGTGGTTTCAATCCGGTTTGCAAAAATCGGATTTCATGTGATTTGTGACTGTTCAGACTTCAAAAGAGCCATCTAGTTCCAATCTGGATGGGCTAAAAATCGGATTTTGGCTGGCAGTCTGAACACAGCCTTACAGTTCCTCATTGCTCCCTGAGCCACCATCCGATCCTTCCTTTGTTTGCTCAACTCTGAATTTACTATGAAGCTAATGTTGTGACCACAATTTTGAGTTAGCATTGATACGCTAATGGCTACTCTTGTAGCTGTAACAAGCAGCGCCGCTAGCATCAGTTAGCCGCTAGTATCAGTTAGCCGCTAGCATCAGTTAGCCGCTAGCTTTCGCTAATGACCAAATTTCACAACAAAGAAATAAGAGTTAGCAGAACTATTGTCCCTTGTTTTGAACCCCAACTTAAAGATATAAGTAACAACAACTCACCAACTTGTTTTTGAGCAGACAACTGGCTTCCTTTGTTGTGCTAACTTACATTATTGCCCTAAATGTCAGTAATTTATATTTCCAAGTTTTACCAAATTGAATCACTGTTTTAGGCCAAAAAATACAAGTTGGCTTTTTTGCAGTGTATGTGTGTTTTAGAGCGAATATTCGAAAATCATTTTGGAGCAATTCTGACAGCCCTACTGTGTAGTAGCATGAAAACATCACTCTTTACTCGTTACTCTGGATGTTTGTTAGCATGTAGAAAGTTTAACTCTTGTCAGATAATTGTACCACAGTAAAGTACTTTTAACTATCAGCCTCTTTTAAGTCCAGCAGCTGCCTCTACCTTTCTGTAGCCTCTCTGTAGTATAGTAAGCCTTAGGCAGTCATAGAGCGGTCCCCATGGGTGATGAAGGAGGGAGATGCCTTCCAGCATGTGGGGCTACCATTCACCGTTTGGGGGGAGGGAGCTACTGGCTCTACTGTTTTCAAATGAAATAGCGCATAAACAATCTGTTCCCTGATGGTAACATTTCATTTCCCTGCCTGACTGCCGTCTCCCATTTTGCTGATCACTCTAAAATGAAACTGCAATAAGACTTTTTTTAATATATAAGATATTAAAGGTGCACACACATACAGAAACCATTTAATGTACATCATTCACGTGAATATGCCTGGAGCTACCTGAAAGTGCCAGTAATTAAATATTTTTTCTCTTGTACAGAAATGACATTTATGTATAATAGAAAAGTCTTCTCGCATGAATCTTTCTTTTTATCCTCAGAGAAGAGTTGCATGCGATTTGTCCCCACATGCTACATCACATCCCAAAAATCTTTTTTCGGCAGCTTCTTTTCTTTCAGAATACAGATGATGGCAATATTTTCAAAAGGATTTCAAAGTCCTTATTAGCGGAGGTGCTTCTGTGTTCTGTGCTGTCAGCAGCTAATGAAAATGCCAAGTTCTATTATCACCCCACAGCCATCCACCCATCTATTCATGTTTGGATTGGGGGATATGGAGAAATATACATGGCAAATGTAGTTATACATTGCAACAAGGAAACATTTTTCACTAAGTTTATAAAGAGGGGAAATAATTTGTGCTTAGTGTAATGGGTTCTCCCTTGACCCCGGTTACACCTGTTGTTCCACTGTCCTGCTGACCAACAAACAATCTAGAGACCTAAACTAATTCCTGCTTGGCAGAAGTTATAAAGTAATCCCTTACAGTATTTTTAAAGACAATTACTGTATTCAGATTGTCACTAATTTCAGCTGTAACAGAACAGTTACTCATATTTTGTACTTCAAATATGAAATCCCGTTACTTGTTTTCCACTACTCCCAAACCCTGTCTATATTTAGCCATCAACCTCCAGCTCCACCTGGGGGATCCTGAGGTCCACTGAGCTCAGCTAGAATATATCAGCAGGTTCTGGGTCTGCCCTCGGGGTCTCCTCCCTGTCAGACGCGCCTGATGTAGCTCCACAGGGAGGCATCCCAGAGGCATCCTCATTAGATGTCTGCACTACCTCAACTGACTCTTTTTCAGGAGGAGCAGTAGAACAGCAGGTGTACTTTGAGCTCCTCCCAAATATCCGGCTTCTCACCATATGACCCCAACCTGCACAGGCAGCTCATTTCAGCTTACTCTATCAGTAAATTGAGAACTTCACCTTCAGGCTTAGCTTCATTTTCAACATGACATTTCAGCACTGTGCCACTCTAAAATTTCACACTACATTGTACCTTCATTCGGGAACAAGGCCCATGGACACTTAAACTCTTTTACTTGGGGCCGCAGCCCCGACTGCCAAAGGTGGATCCTGTCCAAGAGATGCGTCAGACATGACAGGCTGACAGCATTCAGAGCCCTCAGCATCTCAAAGTGAATCTCACCCTCCACTGGCATCATGCCAATAACTATTTCAGTGACTGTTCCTGCCCTAGCCTCTTATCTTTCTGTCTGTTCTGTAATTTATAGGTGCCTCAAGGAGTTGGCAGACTTGTTTCCATCACTTGAAACATATTTCAACTGTAACATCTTTGCCACATGCTGATTTTTATGTAACATTTAGTGGAAATCAAGTTTAATTTTTGAGTGAGGATATGTCATTGAACTTGAGATAAGCTGCCATGTACTGTAGCTCAGGTAATGTAGATATGGTCACGGACATATCCACTGTTCACAGATAACAACCTGCTCTGTGTAGAGAGTGAAAATAAAAGGTAATTACCATTCAATTAAATTTCGGTTCCCTGGGCTCCAGTTCCTTATATGTAATGTAATACAGTTAAAGGCTTTAGAAATTTGACCATACGTTTTCAAAACACTTTTATCATGACAGGATGACGAGGGCTGGAGCCTAGTGATAACAATACAGCTTCATTATGTACATACATGTACAGAATTTGAAAAGTCTTGACCAAATTTAAAGGAATGTTTTACAAAGATTTTGCAAATTTTTGCAGTGTTCTGTATAATTGATTTTTTTCTCCATCAATGTGTAACATGGCTGGAGGAGGCAAAAGCTTGAGTACTGTACGTACTGCCTCATCAGTTAACATACTTGACACTGTTGATTAATGTGAAACTTTTTCTAAGGTCTTCAGAATAATTGCTTGGGGATAGCTAGACCTGCTCTTTGATCCTGGCAAGTTATTGCTGGTGTTTATTCATAAATCATTTGCTCTCTCTTTCTCTCTCCATCTTCCTCCCTTCACTCTTTCAATCTCTCTCTTTTTCTCCCCCTCACAACTTCGGCTCCCTCCAACTCTCTGTATCAGGGATGGACCCGACCAGGCCTCGCCTCAAATCGGTCAGTTCAGTGGCAACTCCGTACAGGAGGGTGTGTCCACCACCGCCAATCAGATCCTCATCAAATTCCACAGCGACTTCAGCACCAGCGGCTTCTTTGTGCTGCATTATTACGGTAACCTCCCCTTTGATAGCAGCTAAGTAAAGACTTTGTCCTGATCGCTGTAATGACCCCTGTTCATTTGATCCTCACTTCTCCACATTGCAGGGGGCTTAGTGTAGTAATAAAGATCACACAAAGGATAGAGGAATATTGGTCCTGCATTTCTATCTCGAAAGGCCTTTAATTTTCCCGCTTTTATGAGTCATTATTTGGCCTTTCTCATTTTGCTACATGGTATTGCTTCCAGTTCTGCGTAATGATAAATGATGAATGCCTTCTTATGCCTGTTTTTCGCCTGCACTATTAAAACGCCCCTACGAAAAGAAGTTGATTAATAATAAAATGTCCCCCATCTCGGTTAAATTAGTGATTGGTTTTTGATGATCATGAGCAGTGATAGGTGGCAATTTATGATCTAATCAAGTTTCAGCATGATGGGAGAGTGAAGAGAGTGCTGCAGTTGAATAGAAAATACATATACACAGTCACTGTTGCAGATTTCAGCATTTGTCCTCTCCCCACAGCGTACCAGTTGAGAACATGTCAGCCACCCCCGCCTGTCGCCAACGCCACTATCCTAACCGATGATGACGAGTTTGAAATAGGTTTGTCTTATTTTATTTTGCTTGTTTACTGGCCGAGGACAAAGCGTAATAAAATAAATTTGCTTCAAACATAAGGTAATTTGCATGGACAGCCCTGGATAGAGGAAAAAAAATAAATAGACGTATCAAATGGTTTTAACAGATAATTGATTAATTATTTATTTCCCATGTTAGTTTAATAATGTATTTGTTTATTGAAATCATTGTTCGGATGTTTATGCCTTCGCTGTTGGTCTTTATGTTCTTACCTGTTTATGAATATATTCATGTAATCATCGTTTAACAATTTGAAACAGCTTTGTCTGTGGTATGTATTCAGTTGTTTTTTGCTCTTTGCTCTTCTTTCTAAGTTTCTCCATCATTTTGTACTTATTGCAATTCAATATTAGTTTGAGGAAAGGGCTAATTAGCTCTTTATATAATTTGTTTTTATATTCAGCGCTCAGAAGTGAGTCAGAATTGGAAATCATATGGCTAGTGGCTGCCTTACTTTGTGTCTTTGAAACCGAGTGTAATTTTGATTTCATGTGTGAGTGTGTGTGTGTGTTTGTGTACAAGTTTGCGGCTGTAGTGTAATGAAGTGCCTTCAGTGCACTCCAGCTAGCTAAGGGTATGTCAATCTTCATTAGAAAATGTGTTGTTGATTACTGTTTCAAGTGCTGGTACTGAGGAGGCTTTTACTAACAGCTCTGTGGGGATGTGTGTGTGTGTGTGTGTGTGTGTGTGTGTGTGTGGTTGCGGTTGGGTGGGCGGATGAATGGATGGATATGTTTTTCATATCCTAACCCGCCTGTGTGTGTATTTTTATGATTGCGTGTGTAAATGACCTCACAGGGGACATAATTCGGTACTCGTGCCTGCCAGGCTTCACCTTGGTGGGCAGTGAGATTCTGACCTGTCGACTTGGGGAGAGGCTACAGATGGATGGACCCCCACCAGTCTGTCAAGGTTGGTTTTATTCAATGTGTGACTCTATGGCTATGTTTTCATGTGGCTTTATGGCTGTTGGGTGTTTGTGTTAATATATATTCCTCTCAGTGTGTGTTGGAATGTTTGCGTGTGCACATGCACCCGCACTGATGCCTGTCTGCGTATCCATGTTCAGTTATGTGTGCCTCTGTGTTTGTGCTTGATGCCACTCTGCCAAGGTTGGTTGCAGACAGCAGCACCCACTGTTGATGCATCATTTAACAGACTGCCAGCAGGGCCCCTTCAAGCAGCCTCCTGGTGGCAAACAGCATCTCTATTCTAATTTGTCAAAGCTCACTGAGTCGAAATACAACTGACCCAAGATCATAGACCTGAGCTCCCCTAAAACCAGCACTTGACTGTGAAGGATCAGTGTGAAACAGATTACAGATCAGCAGGTTTCATCGACAAGTCTTTTTTTGCTGTGTAACAAGCTAGATGGAGCCCAGTCATAGGTGTTTTTTCCATAGCAAGATGGGAGCATATATTTTACCTTTAATCCCTGCTCAAATGGCCTCATGGGTTTGATTGATGTAAACTGTCTTCCAAGCTGTGTTTTTTCAGAAGATGGATTTTCAAACAAGAAGCAAAGGAAAAGAAACGTCTGTGTTGTCTGCATCAGAGATTTTGTTGAGACCAAAAAACAAATGCCATCAGCCTGCCTGTCGTGCCAATACATCTCTGCTGCAGACAACAGAGCACTCTGAAACCTCCTATCCCCTGTGGATAGGCATCTTTTGAAGGGCCCTGAAGTCCTTTGTCTAGTCTCGAGTTGATGAGCATTTCTGTCTTTTTATTTCTAGAAACTATGAGTAATCGCATTGGACTTGTGATCAAGGCATGACAGATACTCGACAGACCCAAAGCCTGCATTCATAAAGCATCTTAGAATAGGACTAGTGATTTGGAACCTATTTGCTCATCCCTAGCTGTTATTATTTTATGTCTGACTTGATATCTTGGTTTTGTCCCTGTAGCGTATTTGTGGCTGACATTGTTTTGCTCTTACAAGTTAGAATTTGGCTGATTTCATTTTAGTATGTGAAAAGTGTGACGAGTAAAGCAACAAATAGTGATGGCAAAGTTGAGTGGCCTGACTGATGATCCGAGCACTGAAAGCTACTCAGATGCTTTATTCATAGAGGCTGCATGCAGCACTGCCAATGAGTAGCTCTAGTGTATGCACAAAGGTTAAAGAGACCAGAACTGTGGCAATTTGATAAAATTGATGTAGGTGTGTGAGTGGGATTCCTGAAAACAACAGGGCCTACCTAAAATTGTGCTGCATGGGACATTTCAATCAATAATTTATAAAAGCACAAGGGGTATGAAGTCCTGCAGCATTTTATTCACTTGTTAGACAGAATAATGACAGATGGGGAATGGAGAAGAGAAAAGCTTTACTACATACTGGATAACACCTTTCTAGAATACAGATGTATGTGAGTATCATGTTAAGTCTGACAAACAATGAAATAAAGCGATAAACATTCACTGCAATTCCATGAGTGTTTGAAAGTGACCAGCTTAGCGGATCGGCGACAATAGGAATAGTTTGGAATAATTTGATATGTTTCTTTTCTGCCAAGTGAGGGCAGTCATTCACTTGAGAGTACTGGGAGATATTTCAAGCTCTCTTGTTATGTTGGTCTTGCCAGCTCACCTTCTAATGTGTTACTGTTGCACCGAGCTCTGCCAAGACCAACTAGCTCCTATCAGCTAAAACCTCACATACTGTATTTGGAATAATTTCACAGCAACATAATTTGAGTGACGAAATTAACCTGCCAAATCCAGATGGGCAAAGCATGTTGGGACTATTCCGGCAGAACACAACATTGTTTTTCAGTTGATTTCTTGTGCAAGGCAATCGATCATATGCCAGAAAATGAAATGTTTTAAACTATTTTGATGTTGGACAGCACAGAGTCTCATACATCACAGCAAATTGTGTTGTGCTCTGCCAAGACAATGGGTCCTCTCAGTCAGGTGATGCTGCATATGGATAACAAAGCAAAGTAAATATTGCATTTTTAAAAAGTATGAGTATGAGTCATGTAAAATATAGTAATTTGAGAACATTATGTGACTGGCATATTTAAAGTGTGCAACCAAATGTGTCAGATGATTAGGAATCATATATATCTTGATTCGAATGAAAACCTGCCTTGAGCATTAAATTGGCATATTTAGTACTATTTTAGGACGTCTCGGTTAGTCATTCATATTTGACATTTTCATGGATCACCTCATTATTGTAGTCAAGAATTCATTACATTTTCTTGTGTTGGATATGTTATGTCCTTGTGCCACCTCTAGCACGAAACTAATTGCTCTCCTTGGGACATGTAAAATTGAACTTAATTTGAGTTGACCTGCTATTCACATCCAAGAGACTGCTACAGTAAGCTTGTAAAGGGGCCATTTCCTGTCGCCAGCTTGCCGACAGGGCAGGAAAAAGAATTCTCTTGTGTTCCCCGATTCCGTTTTTGTTTGCTGTCAACCCTTCTGTTAATTGTCATTTTATGCTTATAAGATAACACTGAAATGCCCTTGCCTGGCTATGCAATTTCATCCCCAAACACCCCTGGTTTTTAAGAGATTTCCCCAGGCTCAGTCTTCCTATGAGGAAGGTTATGCAGTAGCTTTGATCATGGATTGAGCCACAATTGAGTTGACTGCTGTGTTTGCTTGGTAAACCATCTGCCACATTGAGGTTGAGTCCAAGCCATTAAATGTTTTCATATTGGTTTTCATATTCCCATTGATTTTCACGAGTCAGAAAACCTAATGGAAAACTATTTCTGCTTTAACTACATCTTCACTCACTTATGTCAGGTTTATTGTATGAAGTCTGTGTAGCTGACAATATGTAACAGCCGTTGTCATGGCATTGTCATTCCATACACAAAGTGTGCCGAGTAAAAGAATAAACAATTGGTGGTTTGCAGTAGGATTTACAGAGAAGCGTCTTGCAATGTTTGCAAGAATCAACAAATGCCAATACCAGTTCTTTTTCTAAACACAGCATTGTAACACGTAATTTATCGCAAATAACAGCACAACACTGTATGTAAGAGACTTATAAGGCAATGCATAATACCAGCAGTTTCACTAGTTGTTGGCATGCAACTTATTGGCTAGAGGTGGATGGTTAATATTCTAATTCACTGTTTAATGCTGATTGTATTCTCAAGGTGAAATTACATTAGAAATACTATTTAAACCATTACATTTAATGTGTGTTTTTTTATTTAAGAGATTTATTTTGGAGTGATTTATTTTATATATCTGCCTATTACTTGAGCTATGATACCTTAAGTATGATAGTATATGAGCCAGTATGGTAATAGCAGTACCATGGCTGCCTTGTGACACGAGGGTACAGAGGTCTACATTTGTATAATAGCCAAATCAACATATGAATACATTGTAAGCTTCAGTCTGCTTTCAGGGCAGCGTGCTCTCCTTATCAAGGCCCTCTAAAAACCCATCTTACAAAGTAGCAGTATTGTGGTGTCTGAAACAGTTTTAAGCTGCTCATGAATCATTTTTTTAATCCCTGCACCTAAAGTTTGAGGCAAAGCAGTTTAAGCCACAACGGTGCTCACCGGATAGACTTGTGTTTGTTGCCTGGCAACGTTAGCTTATTAAACAAGTATTGAGGGCTCAATTATTTCAATAACAAACCCTTGCCAGATAGATGGGTCTGTGTACAGTGCATTAGATCTTATCCAATGAGTCAATTTCATGTTCATCTTAAAGCCGTTCAATGTGGTATAAAGTGCTGCAGGGAATAGGGATCTGCACAGTGTATAAATGTTTCTTGAGTTGGTAACCAGCGTAATAATGTCTATGAAAATGATGCATTATTGAAATTAGTAATTGTTAGGGGTAATTACTTACAAATGAATTTCAGATATTTCCCTTAAGCTGAATTTGTGCAGCTCTATGACAGATATTCCCACCGGCGTCAGTAGAAGCAGAGGCTCCTGCTGACGACAGAAGTGAGGAAGCAGCTGTGTGAATTGATGTAACTGCACCAACTGAAGACCCCATTCTGAACTCCTTCATATTGCCACTGAGAGTCATAACTCTCTTGCTAAAATTCAGCGCCACGGAGTTTCTTTTTCAACACAAATGCAAAACCAGGTCTCTCAGTTGTGCAGATAAGCACTCAGACTCCTTTTTGGAAAATGACAGACTTTAGAAAGCAACGTTTTTTAACCGTTTAAGAAACTTTGAAATTAAAATCGCAACTGGCTAAAAATAACAGACTGACCACTCAAATGCTTTTAGGTGGCATGACTTGAAGTTCCTACTTTTTCTTTTGTGTGTTTTACCGTTGTGGCATGTAAACAGGGCTGGAGAGTAACAGAATACGAACAACAATATTAGGTATTTAAAATACTAAATATGAATAAAGGTATTTTGTTATAATTACAGTTTAAATTGATTGTATTCTCAGTAACTGTCTTTAAAGATAGATCACCTAAAAGGGATTACTTATTGCCTCCACCAAGGAGCTTATGTATTTGGTTTGTCTGTTTGTCAGCAGGATTATAGAAGGATTTTTGGACGATTTTCATAAAACTTGGTAAAATGATGTTTCAGGGGCCAAAGAAGAAGGCTGATACACAAAACATTTTCTGCTTATTTAACATTGTGAGATGGAGCATGGCCTCAAATTCCTATTCTTGTTTTTTTTTTTGCACTGAAATTCATATGAGGCAGGCATTTTTGATAACAGATTTGTTTAAAAGAGTGGAACAATTTGCAGCATGTATTGCAACTGGCACACAACAATAGCAGAGGAGGTGCAGCCAAATGAGATCAGCAAGATGATTTTTAAGTTTTCCAAAGTAATCCAAAGTAGTTAGAATACATAACTTGATTGTTGGGGCATGTTTTGATTGTTGGGACATGTTTTCAATGATATTTAGAGGAATCAGTTTACCAAGTAACCTTCCCAACACTCCCTGTAAATCATATAAATATGCATTTGTTAATTTCATCATTTCCATGGACTCAAACACTTGCATTGCTCTTCAACTTTGGTCTTTAGTGCATTCAGGTCAGCTCTTCTGATCATTTTCTTCAGTATATGTGCCAATTACAGAGTACAGAACAACAGAACGGAGCACGGTCATTTGAAATAAATAAAAAATAAAGCAGTACTTTGAGAAATGCACAAATTATTTAGGAAATTCTTATCTTCAGTCTGCACAGGAAAATATTGATTGTCTCTTACAAACTGTCAGGCAATAGTAGTGAAGAAATATTGCTATTTCATATTAAATTACTATGTTAATTTATTTTGTGAACATATCCAGTCGAGATTTGTAGCCTCCCAAATGAATACTGTACTGCGTTTGTATGAATATTGATTCTGCCCTGTACAAATCCTGTTACGCTTTTGCTGTATTATTTACACATATTCTTCGATTAAACATGTTTCTTTGTTGTTGAGATGATGTAATGAGACATTTTCTTGACCTCAGTTCCCACAGAGGGCTTTTTGTGTATTGTGTGATTTAAGTAATGAATTGTTATTGAGAAAATCACTGACTTTGAACTTTTGCAGATTATATCTGCCTGTTATCTTTGAGCCAAAGGCTGTTCTAGTTGAAACTTCCGCAGTGACTTGCCAGCGGGAATATTCATACTGCAATTCTTTCCCCCTGCCTTTTTTTCCTGATATATGTCCGATTGTTTCCAGTGACCTTTTTATCTGGAACAGTTGTTCGCATTAACCTTTTATATGCGACATGTTTCTTCACTAGTGGCCCTGAAGAGAAACTTCTGTTACCAGCAGAAAAGGAAAAGAAAGAAACGGGACTGTCATTATTTCAGACATGTCAGCCTACAGGAAATGAAAGGATTGCTTTGAGCCAACACATGAACTCAAACACACATAATACACACACAGCATCACACACAAACACGCAATTTTACCATACAAAGTTAGCTGTCTCACCTACTGAGTATTATTATTTGATGGATTGATATCGGGGGAGCCTGGTGACAACAGCAGACTCACCATCTCAGCCCTAAGGTGCAATATCAGTCTGGCTGAAATGTAATTGTTTCAGGAGTAGTTATTTTTTCAGTGTAATTTCTACTGTCACAGTTTCCTTCCTGTCTTCCCTGCCCTCATCTCCTCTTGTCTTATCTCTAATTGCGCCTTTCATCCCCTCTCCTACACCTCTGTTTCTTCTGGTTTCTGCCTCCACTGGGTTTTCATCTCCCTCTTTCAACCCTTGTCCGTTCTTCTCTTCTCTGTCTCTGGTTTTCCTCCAACACTGCCTTGCCCTCACACTGTTGCTCTTCTTCCAGTCCAATGCCCGGCCCATGAGGTGCGTTTTGACTCAACGGGGGTGATCTTGAGTCCCGGCTACCCTGACAACTACCCCAATCTCCAGATGTGCTCCTGGCTGATCAACGTGGAGAAGGGTTACAACATGACTCTGCACTTTGAACTCTTTCAGACAGAGAAGGAGTTTGACATCTTGGAAATATTTGATGGTGGGTTCTGCTGGAATTATTGTGTTCCTGTTCTTTGATAAAAAATTAGTAAGCAAGATACAAAAATGTATTATATTAATTAATATATAATTATTGACGTGTTCTTCTTGTGTTATGATTTTTTTTTGCATCACTATTTCATCACTATTTGGAATGTGGCATCATAGAACTGAAAGTCTGATGACAGGTTACAGTCATGTTTAGTCAAATAAAGCATCAAACTCAACTACACTGGTTGCAAAAATAATTCTTATGTATAGAGGTCTATGAGAAAATTACCCTAATTTTGACTTGGTTAATTACCTCAGTAAACCTCAGTAATCATGAGTTTAGGGTCTTAATTATTAGTTTCAAGTCCTCTTCTATACTGCATGATGTTCATTTTGTAAATGATGGTCCCATTTACAGTAAAATAGAGGATAAAGCTTGTTACACTTTAGTGCGTGGATACCTTCTGATTGTTGCTACCATTGCTGTGTCTTCAGGTGTTCAGTCATATCCACCCTTTTGTCCAAATATGGTCATTTCTGGCTGGCAATGGTGAAACTGTAGTCCCCAAACTGTATACAGTCTATGAGTAAAATAATTTATTATGTGGTTATGCCACAATTAGAAGATTTTCAGTCTGTAGAGTATCTGTAGTTAAAACTATTTGTTTGAAAGAAATTGGAAATGTATGTTCATGTCTGTCTACATGAATGGTTGTTTCTGAAACTGCATATTTTTCTATCTGTGTTCAGGTCCCAACATCTACAGCCAGAGCCTGGCATCACTCAGCGGTGACATTGAAACACCCTTCAGCCTGACCACCACAGGCCACCAGCTCCTGCTGCGCTGGTCCTCTGATCACGGCACCAACCGACGCGGCTTCCACATCAGATACGTGGGTGAGTATCAAAGTATGTATCCAGCTTATAATCATATTCTCTTTTTATTAGTGCTATTTTGTCTCCAAACTTGAAGTGATAAAAGTCATGGGTGTAAAATCCAGGCATTTGTATTGTAGGCACCGTGTAGAGACACTTCAATTGAATGAGTGATAACACTACATAGAGGCAAACATTCATTGAACCTTCTCCGCTGCAACTACTGCATATTACTGTGGATACAATGTGACCCCATGATTTTTATCACAGTGTGCTGTGATTGCTTCGGGGTATTATTTATTGAGTTTTTAATATCAGTTAATTTACAGAAATGCTTAGAATTTTCACAGAAATGATAATGGCTCACAATAGGAGATGTTTTCACACGCAAAAAACATGAGGCAGAAACGAAGTCAGTGGAAGGCTTCCATGCTGTTTTGCACTCCTTAATTTAAAAAAAAGGTTTTAAATTCTTAATTGACTCTTTAATAAAGCAAGTGGTGCTAAGCAAGAGCAGCATAGGGAATCTTCTTCCATTTGAAATGCATCAATAATAATGAAAAAAGCACAAAAGACATTCATTTTTCATATTGTGTCTCTTCATTATATTTAATACACGAGAGTGTTGCTGTGAAAGCAAGTCGGTGTGATGAATTTTGTAAAGAAAACTCCTCCTTGACTTGATTGACTTGAACAGGAACTGACTTAAACCCCAGTGTGTGTCTTTTCGTCTTAAATCCCCACTATCTCCCAGTCATGCTGATTTGAAAGAATGTTTGACAGCGTTTGTTAAGCACACAGCCCTCCCTCGGATTTTCTGTCCCATCGGCTATTCAGTGCTCATATTCTAGAAATCAAATTTACCTTTTTGTGTTCTATGGGCTGTAAGATGAGGGAAAGGAAGACTATGGAACAAATAACTGGAGGATGCATCAGTATTGCATGTGTTAAATCAAATTGAATATGTGCGTGCCCATAGGCCATAAGAGGAATAGTAATAATGTGATTTTGAGGACTTCCTTTGCTGTGTGGCACACAGCCCGAGTGCTAAATAGATGTGACACTCCTCAGGCATTTTCCCTCATTATCTTCCTGCATTTAAAATGGAGCTTTACTGTGACTAAAATGTTCACCTGAGTCTTTCTCTCGAGCAGCTTTGTTAATACCTCTCATCCCTTTCTCTTTTCTCTGCTTTATTTCTCTTTTTCCCTGTCAACATCTGCTTATCTGTCCTCTATTCCCTTTCTTCGACTTCATTCTCACCTTCTCTCCCATTTCTCGCTCCTCTCCCTTACCTTGCTATTCATCTCTCTGCTCTTCCCTGTTCCTTTATTCCACCGTCTATTGTAGCGATGTACTGTAGTACCCCAGACTCCCCACAACACGGCTTTGTCGTGAGCCAGACCGGGGGTCATCTTAACAGCATGGTGCGCTGGGCCTGCGACAGGGGATACAAGCTGATCGGAAAGGGCACAGCTGTGTGCAAGAAGACCACCTATGGCTACTACGCCTGGGACTCACCAGTTCCCGCGTGTCAAGGTGAGCACATCGGATCTGGCAGCCCTTTATTCCCAACTTCAGCCTGCCTATTTCCTTGTTCTTCTGGTCACTGCGTCTGCACCCCGATGCTCAGCAGGCAGACAGGGAGGCGCTTAGGGCGCCTGAGTGTCTCAGTACAAGCCCTGTTCCTGTGTTGTTAGCAGCTGCACCGAATCCAGCCTGATTGAGAGCCAGCACCCTGTCAGGTGGAAAGGAAACAGAAATCAATCCTCCCTTCTTCTGTCAATTTCCACTTCTTCAAATTACTTTGGCTAACTCGCCATTAGCATGCAGTGTCTGCTGCTGTTGGCTCTCACTCAACTAATTGGGTTCTTTGATGCGCACATGTGAAATGTGTGCATTTATGTGCGCATGATTGCATGCACTCTCACAGACGCACACACAGTCTTACACAGCAGCAAACAGCAACAGATGGTGTGCTCAATTGCATTTTATCATGATGCAGTAAAATCAAAATATGTATGTCATGTACTTTAAAATGATTTAAAAACACTTCACACCTGTGATTAATTCCATCAGTTTGGTAATTGCACATAGCTTTTCCAGAGCACATAAACCCAGCCACGGCTACAAATGAACTAATATATTCATGCAGATGCTGTCCATCTGCTATCTGCTAGATGGTGGAGATTACATTACAGTGTGTTCAATCCTTCATTCTTGCCAATCCATATTGTATGATATGTTGAGTATGTACAGTATATTATTCCCTCAGCATTGCCCATGCAACTCAAAGAAAGAGCTATGTTTAAAATCCTTGACCTTCTAAGCTTTGATAAAGAATTCACTCTTCTAAGACTTTACATGTAATGTAGAAAAATCTTTAGTGCTTGTGATAAGCATCTGTTAGATTGTGACTTTGCAGTACTCGCAAATGAATGTTGATTGATTCTCTCCTGGGGTGGTGAGGGCCAACGTAATGGCTCGAGGCCATGTTGGCAGATTTCTACCTTTGATGTTTCACAGTGTGCAGCTAGCATTGCTGCTCCATTTTATGATATGTGTGTTTGCATAACTGTTCCCATTTAGTCTGGCCCTGCAGATGTTGGTTTCCCTGCTTGACTCACTCCCTCTGACTTGGCTCAGATGATAAACACCTTGAAAACTACTAGCTTGAGCTCTCTGTCTGGTTTAAGCTCTGAGGCCATCCTAACCCAGATTCACTGTGTGCAGGGGCAAGGACACACTGCTGTGTGGGAGTTTTTTTTTGCTTCACACAGGAAGAGTTACTGTAGAAACTAGTTACATGTACTAATCTATTCAATGGGTTGGTTTTTATTAAAGGAAAGGAATTAATGTGTTTTCAAACTACCCACAAGAAAAAAAAGCATTTATTATCATCCCAAATATATCTATAAGTTTCACTGACTTGGTTAAATAGGCATTCGGAAAGTCAGCAGGGTGACTTTCTTACATGAAAACATTCTAAAGCCTTAGAAGATTTATGCAAACTTTATTTTTGATAACACCCGTCTCTGCAGTGTGCTAGACTACTTCCACTCTGAGGTGGCTGGATACATTTTTCCTCAAGGGGCTAGTCCTATATATAATACTTTTATGAATTCTCTAGCTAGTAATATTTCAAGAATACTTTTATGGATTCAATGGCCTATAACAGCATAAGAAAATAACTTGCTTGACATGACACAAGCATCATTATTTGAAATGCTTTGGTTATAAAAAAAAACTTGTTTTCCTATAATGGTGACTGTGGTGGTAGGCGTACTGTTTTGCAAAAGAGGAAATGTCACACTTTTGGCTTGACATTGTAAAATAGTTTTTCACTTGACTGGAAAAGTACAGGTGCAACTCATTTTGTCAGTGATGGCTCAGTTCCATCAAGTGCTCCATTTCAGTTCAGCTAGCGTACACAGTACCAGGCTGCTGGCACTGGCTCAACTAAACTGAATGCAGTCTTTATTAATGCTATTAATTACACCTGTGCTTTCCCTGCTGTTATATGACAAAGTGTCTGCCATGTGTGAAGTTTGTTGTCACAATTCTACAGAGGCGTTCAATGTCAAGCAGTTATTTCTTTTTTGGTTTTTACTGAGTAAATTGGAACCATTTGAAAGGAAAATAACAAATTAACACATAAGTGCTTGTGCTAATTGAAAATTAACACTTGGCATTGCCTGTGTACCACAAACAGACTATACTTCCAACTCTGGTGGAAGTACATACATGTTTATTTAACACTTACTCACAAAAATGGTAGTGTTAAGTGAATATGTGCCTTGCATATGTTTACCAGGCGTCCCTCTGCAAATCTCTCTAGAATGTTTCTTGTATTGTGCATAAACATGTGTGTTGACAACTGTCTTCTTGCCGCCTGCAGCTGTGTCATGCGGTGTGCCCAGTGCGCCAGTGAACGGAGGTGTGCTCGCTGCTGATTACTCCGTCGGCACACGGGTGACCTACTTCTGCAACAGCGGCTACCGGCTCTCCTCCAAAGAGCTGACGACCACAGTCTGCCAGCCAGACGGCACCTGGAGCAACCACAACAAGATACCCCGATGCATTGGTGAGTGGAGGATGTTGGGAGAGGAAGCGTGGATACATAGGAGGAGGCAGAGAGGTTAAGGGAGATGGGGTCACAGCAAGAATCCATTGCACGAGTTTGTTATGGATTTTAGTTGTGGTATACAGTGGTGGAAAGTAACTAAGTACATCTACTCAAGTACTGTACTTAAGTACACTTTTGAGGTTCTTGTACTTTACTTGAGTATTTCCATTTCATGTAACTTTATACTTCTACTCCACTACATTTAGCTGACATCAGCTTTAGTTACTTTTCAGGTCGAGATTTAACATCAAAAACATGATCAATTTAAAGTGATTTGATTTTTTTTTTTTTATTAAACCTCAAAACAGTATATTAAGTAGATAAAATTAGTCCCATCTTTACAAAATTAAACTGCTTACATAAATGCATCAATACAAATAATGTAATAATATATTTAGAATATATAAAACAATCTGAGTGGGTCCATTCTGCATAACGAGTACTTTTACTGTTGATACGTAAGTGCATTTTGATGCTGATACTTATGTACTTTTACTTAAGTAAGTTTTAAATGCAGGACTTTTACTTGTAGAGGAGTATTTCTGCAGTGTGGTATTAGTACTTTTACTTAAGTAAAGGATCTGAATACTTCTTCCACCACTGGTGGTATATCAAAAACTTTAAACAAAACAGTGTACTGTAATGTAGGGTGTCATGTATTATGAACTGCAGTCCCAACATAACCACGCATTGTGGCTTCATCACAAAGACACTAACTTGTTGGGTAGTGATGATAAGACGGATGGATGAAAGGGAGAATAATAGTTGAGAGGAAAGCTGTAGCTGGCACTTGGGTGAGTGTTTTACATGCCAATGCAACTCCTCCAAGTTTGAAAGTCAGTGTTACGAGTGATTGACAGCATTGTTTACTGTTGGGACCAATGTTTATTCCCTACTGTATATGTGTCTCACAGCAAAAAGGGAAACAGAATGTCTTTTGAAACTCATTTGGTTTTAGAGTCTGCCAATTCATAAACAGCTTTGTTGTGGAAGTGCATTTGTATACAGTAACTGCGGAAAGTTGCTATTTTATATGGATTAGTCTACTTTACCTATTAAGATTTGTTTTTTTCCTTTACACTTCTGGGTTGTTACATATGTTTATGGGTTTTGACTTAGCAGTGTGTGTACAAGGGATAAGAGACAGACTTGAAACAGAAGTCCGTTTCAGTAATCCAAAACTAACAATGTCCACTGCCCACCGAATCCCTTCTTTTTATTTTTTTTCCTGGCACAGTGATTATGTGCCCTAGTCTCAGCTCCTTCTCTCTGGACCACGGGAAATGGAGGATTGTCAATGGTTCACATTACGAGTATGGGACTAAAATAATCTTCACCTGCAACCCTGGATACTACCGTGTTGGCCCCGCCCACATTCAGTGCCTGGCCAATGGGGTGTGGAGCTGGAGAAACGAGAGACCTCGTTGTAAAAGTGAGTGACTTCTACTGCAGCAACACATGACATCAACACTTGAACAATTAGATTAACCAAAAGGGTGATGTTCCATTAACTAAATCTCCTTTATTGGGATATGGATTATGAAAGATAAAACATCCATGTCTCACAAAGTCCCAAAAAACACACTCCATATGTGTTTTATTAATTTCATAGCATAGATTGCAATAGAAATGAAAACTTTATTCAGCAAAATTGAAAAATCTATGCCCTGGCCAGCCTCAGGCCCACTCAAATCATAGATTGTAACATTGCAAGAGTTGAAGAATGAATACCTCATTCTCAGCACTTAATCAGCAGCTCAATGATGCACTTTTGTCCTTTTACCTATTCCTGTCTAAGCCTAGGCTAGATATTGTTTATTGCAGCAACAGGAATAAAAGCTTTTCTATGCTGCCATGGGAGCTACTTTTTGAGTAGCAAAAGAGCTGAATAGCCTGTGTAATGGCGAAAGGAGATGCCAGCCAGCATGATGAAAGATGTTGGTACAAAGGCAAACACCATCATTATCTTCCCCATGAAATAGTACAGGTCACTCTTTTATCGCATTAAGGTCGGTAAGATGGGTGTAAATGACTGTGCTCTCCCATTGACTCTGAAGATGTAAGCCAACTTCCATATCCTCTTTCTTTCTCTCTTGTTCTCTCTCACTTACTAACCTGGTGTGTTCTTTCATTCTACGCCTCCTCCATCTTCCTCCACTTATTTTTACTATCTTATTCATCTTATTGCAGTCATTTCCTGTGGGGATCTGCCCACTCCTCCTAATGGGAAGAAAACTGGGACCCAAACTACCTTTGGAGCATCAGCCATTTTCAGCTGTAACCTTGGCTATGTTTTAACCGGATCTACAGTGAGAGAGTGTCTCCTGTCCGGCCTTTGGAGTGGGACGGAGACCAACTGCCTGGGTAAGCAGGGTCTAAATGTTCTCTTTAACTTTATGAAGGACAGCCTTGACCTGGGTCAAACACTGCTGGCAATCTTTTCACACAGGATATAAGGGTTTTTTTGGTTGGGCCAACATGCCTAGAATAGAACCAGATGGGGAACCAGAGGGTGGCTTTAATTAGTTCTGTTGCCAAGTGTGTAATTACTACTACTACGGCCAATTACTATAAACATTCAGAAAGATGTACCGTTTTTTGTCGCCTGGGTCTGACAACATACTGATACTTAACGCTGCCACTTTATATTTTCCTTTGGGCTGGCACACATCAGGCTGTTTTAAGCGCTGTATAGATCATGAGGTAAAATTGTGCAAATGTGCAGTCGCTTTTGGCAACTACTTTTAGTTGACTGGTGCATGGTGCTGTACGGTGAAGACTTAGAGTCAGTGTGATGTGCTGTTTCTGAAATGTTAAATGTGAGAGAGCAGCTATAGGGCCACAGCTGGCCTGAAACTATGAGACACTTGCCAAGCTGTACCAGCACAGTTTGAGCTGCTGTTAAGATATATAAACAAGAAAATATGCTACAGCTTAGCTTACCACAGCTCATCTCAGCTCTGTACTGTGCAAGAAAATGAGACATACATAATTACTTGAGCCACATTCAAACCCACGCAGCAGCAGACTGTGACAGTTTCCCTGGCAGATGCGGTAGTCCGTTCATCAACCCTGTGGCACCAGCACTCCAAGCTCCACTCAAGATTGGTTCAGTTCATTAAAAGAAGGGCACCTCTCTCTTGTTTAGTAATATGACTGTCAGGGTTAACATAGCCATAGACCCCTCGGTATAGTCGCCTACTTCAGCACTATCTTCATAGAATCTGGCTGCTCTCAACTGGAGTGTGATAATAAAATGCTCGGCTGACTTTCTGGGTGCACGAGTGAATTAGGGAAATCAGACTCACAGTCAGCGGCAATTTCCCAGGTTTTAAGTGGCAGTGGAAATCTCAGCAAGATTCCTCCTCTGTGAAAGGCATTTATTGTAGCTGAAAGTAATATGATTATGTGCATGAGCGTATTGCACAGATTTTGAGGAGTTTCACATCTCTCCGTCTCTTTGTCTACTGTAGATGAGAAATGCTGAGTTATCACCATAAGAGAAGCTCAAGCCAATATAAATTTAGAAATAATAATTCAGAGATAATGAGCTGAAAAATGCTTTCCAAATCCAATATGTTTCATGAATACACTAACTAATTTTGTTTGCCAGCATTCTAATTCCAAGACCTTTTACATCACCAGTTTCCTCATTTCATTTTATAATGCAGTTGTCAAAATGCAAACTTATTCAAACGTGATAACACAATCAAAATTCTGTTTCCACCCTGCAATTGTAGTCCATTAGTTCAGTGGACACCACTGCAGGCTGTTATTCTCTAACACTATAAAGCTGAACTTAAGTATTGTCCCACATAAATGATTGGCTGTGATAATTCATTGGGATTCATAGTGCAAAGTGCTTTGAATTGGAGCCCGACATTTTCTACAACTGTATATTATTTGGACAGCGGAGCGTTAATCACACCATACACTACAAGAGTTACATTATGTATTAGGTCTGTTGTTCGAAGCTTCAAGCATAAAGTTGACATTCAAACTCTAAATCAAAATGTATCTATTTTATGTCTTTTGATTATTATGTCTTTTGTCATTGACTGTTTTTTTTGCACAGTTGCTGATAAAGATTATACTACACTAATATTATTATTAGACCATTTGTAGAATTTTTTGACTTGTCATTTTCTAGTAACCCCAGAGCTTTGTAAAGTCCAAAAGTAAAATCTTTGTCAAATAGTTTTAATGGTTTCTAAATATTCTGCTTCAACCTGTAATTGTTGACTTGTAGCCCCTCAAAAACAAGAGTTTGACTCATGTGAAAACTGTTTGCTCTCCAGCTTACAGCACACAAAGGTAGGCACACACCTGTATTAACAGAGCGGTCAAGCAGCAATCTAACAACATCATAGATTGAAATTGCATTAAAAAGTAACAATTGTGATGTATCACTGGTGCATGGATTGATTTTGTAAATGAAACTTAAGGTGGACACTAGGGTTGTCACTTTTTCCCAAAACCTAGCCTCCAAACTAACAAATCCAAAGTAAAAGAGAATGTTTTTCAAACTAATTAGAACCTCCCTGCTCAAAACCGTGTCTGTCATCATCATGATATCTCACTGTGGACATCATATGCCAATTCGGTTGACATCATCCAACTATCCCATAAATTACATTTATTTGCCACAATAATTATATTAGAGTATACTATTATATTAAATTACCTACTTTACTTAATTACTTAAAAAGATGATGTGTCTGCTTTTGCTCGGTGCTCCATCAAGATGTAATCACTTTCATACCAACAAGCACTGTACAAACATCATTTAAAAAGTTTATCTAATAAAATAATAATAATAATTTAATTTGGTGAATCACTTTATTCTCCATTGAGGATTTTGTTCAAGGATTTTTTATTATACATAAAAGAATGACATTCAGTACAGCCCAAGGATGCCATCCTTATTATGGTCTCTGTTACTAAAGAAATCCACAATCTAATTCAACCAGGGAGTTGAAAATTAGGGTCAAAGGAATGAATAAAACATATTTACAAAACTGTGTTTTATTTCCTACAGCTGGTCACTGTGGCATTCCAGAGCAGATTGTTAATGGGCAGGTGATCGGGGAAAACTTTGGTTATAGAGACACAGTGGTTTATCAGTGCAACCCTGGATTCAGACTCCTCGGCTCCTCGGTACGAATCTGCCAGCAGGACCACAACTGGTCTGGACTGCTCCCAGTTTGTATCTGTAAGTACTGCAGCACCAATTCTCACCGCATGATTGTTTACAAGAGATCATGTGTGTGTTATATCTGAGTTTCTCACTCAAGTTGCTACTGTTCAGATGGAAAGGAGCTGATGGAAACAGCTTTTTTTAATCCTGAATTTCAATTATGGAACCGTTGAATATGTCAATTTGTTTTAACAAGTAAGAAGGGGCTAATCAAACAACATGATGACTTGATAGCATTGTTAAAATAAATGTATAGTAAAAATATTTTTTAGCCCTCTTAAATTGTTTTAATCACTGCTAAAATGCAATTCCCAACACTTCCTGCTCCTTTAGTTTTAAAAGTCAATAGTTGATAGATATCCTCATAATGTGGTTCTCAATCACCTTATCATCTTATTGCAGTCATCTAATAGTCACCTATTGATGTGATGTGAAATGTGCTGTTTACCCTTTCCCAATCGAGATCATGTCTTGATTCCTAATTACCCTATTGTCCTTTGAGGTTAATTGTATGATAATGATATTCCTATGATAGGTGCCACTGTACGTCACCTATCGATCATGGTTATTGAATTTAATCTCTCTCCTTTTCTCTCTCTCTCTCTCTCTCTCTCTCTCTCTCTCTCTGTCCACACACTCTGTATCTTTCTCACCCCCCTGCTCTTTACCTTCCCTTTGTATTCATTCTTGGCTGCCTTTCATCGTCCATCCTCCTCTCCACCTCCTCCTGTCTTGACATCTCCGTGGTCGATGCGTGTCAACTTCAGCTGTCACATGTGGACACCCAGGTAGCCCTATATATGGCCGCACCACAGGCGATGGCTTCAACTACAATGATGTGGTGCGCTTCTCTTGCAACAAAGGATACACCCTGGAAGGACCCTCCACGGCCCAGTGCCAGGCCAACCGCCAGTGGAGCCGGCAGCCACCGACATGCAGAGGTACAGTCCAGCTCCAGAGTTCCAGCAGAATGGATAAATGATTGGCAGCTCGACTGACTTAAAATATCAGAAGGACGCAGATGTATCTTGACGTTTGAACTAAAAAGCTGCTTGTATCTGGCAGCATGTTTAGCTAAGGCTCAGACTACAGACATTGCCTCAGGAGGCAAGACAGACAGGGGCGCAAATGCAAGAATTACTACGAGAATTAGGAACCTGCAGATGCGTCATATTTATATGCATCTTGTTAACCATCTGCAATGATCCATTTCTGAAGAGAGTACCTCTTATTGCATCACTACAACTAAAGGTGATTTAATGTTTGATAACAGAAGCCGCTTCTATTCTGCTCCTGTGAATCAGGCAAGCCATCAGTGGAGCAGTTAGCTGCCAGCGAGCAGAAATAGGATCCAGCCAAAGTGTTGGAACTGAATGAAATGGCTTTTGCAGGTGCTTTGTGATGGTTCAGGAATCAGAGACTAGGATGACCACAAGAATTCAGCAGCCAGCAGATAAATCGTGATCATTCAGGAATCAGCAGCCAGTGACCGCCAGCATGCACAGGCTCGGACACAGAGCAGAATGGATAGTGGTAGTGTCCCCATATCTATTGATTTGAATGAGAAAAGTCACTATCTGTTCTACTTCTCAGAGTGAAGCATTAGGCAACAACATCTGGGCCCTTGCCTCAGAGCAAAAGCAGGGGAACAGCAGTAACGAGCTTGCAGCAGAATGTATGGAAAGGGGAGAGTAAATGGGGAATTGTTTCTACATTTCTACTGTCAGTTTTTACCGAGAGGCTTGCTGCAGGGAAAGATTACTTTGAAGGCAGGAAAGCTCCGAGTACATTTAGTGGAAGACATCTTATTGGGAGTGTCAGATGGTGGCTGTGTTTCAGTTGTGTCCAATTTTAGTTTGCCCAGGTTAGGCTCATTAGTGGTGTGTTTGCAATCAGCAGCACCCCAGACACTTGTGTGTGTGACCATACCAGAGAAATGTTTACTTGGTTGCCCAAAATAATTTTGACAGTTTGACAATGTTTTTTTCTGGAAATATTTTCTACTATTTACATTATTTTCCTCGAAATAAATGGAAACAGACAATAGATGTATTGAACATGTTTGAAGCTCTTTATTTGAACAATGCTTAGGGGGAAAAGAGCTTTTTTTATATATTTGGGTTTAAAAATGCTAGTTCTTAAAGATATTTGTTGCAGTGTGGTAATTGTAGGTATATATGACAAGGTAACTGACCAGGCAGCAATCAATAAAACACAATTAAGAGATGCATTTAAGTGATATTCATTGTGGCTTTAATTGGTCTGCTACCTCTGGATCTAGCCGGCCAAGGCTAGACTTGCCAGATTTTGCCCATTTAAAAATATCCCCCCTCTTGGCATGAGTTTTGCTGGCAGTCAGATGTGACGAGACACAGTTTTCATTATTGTGAATAGCACCATGGAGACAGATCTGGTAAAAGATCGAAAGAGTAAAATTATATTAAACTGTCATGATCCCTTTATCAGAATAATTTGTTTGCACAATTTTTTTTTCCAGTTAACCAGCTTTTTCCCACATTTGCATTATTGATTTAATTCGATGTTGAACTTAATTTCACCCTCATCTACTTCTTGCTGTCTGAACAACCTTGTCAGCATTGTGGTTTTGGAGACTTCAACTGCTTCTTAAATGGATGCTTTTGTTAGTGTGACAACAGATGTGCCTTTCGTTCTTTTTGTTTTCAGGAGGAAGCATAAGGTGATATTATTATTGACAGTGCTTAAATATAGTCTCGGCTCAGTTGTCTCCCTGTTTGTAGAATAAACAGAAAAAGCCACTGATCAGGTCATATCAACAGTTCTATTAATATCTCACAACTGAACATGCTGACAGATAGCATTTATGCAGAAGAGGCTCCAACCAAATGAGACTACACAACTTCCAGGAAACAAAAAGTCAGATCCCCAGTGATGATGCTGGGTGCACTTAATTAGGCAGATTGCCACATGACTGTTACTAAATGTGTTTTCTTGTTTTTGCTTTAAACCAGTTTGAGGTAAAATTATTAACTGAAGAATATGCGTTGCACAGATACTGTTAACTTGATAAACACAGTGGTTATAGTAAATATTCTTTAGGTAAAGGTAACCCATCACACATAATAATCTAAATATTATGACAAGTGTGAAGGTTTTCACAGTTCAGTTCATAATCACTGCATGCTATAATTAATCTCCTGCCATACAGTGGTGTGATCTGCACTATTAGTGCCAAAGCAACCTTTATATATATAACCTTATATATATAACCTTATATATATATATATATATATATATAACGACAGAGATGATCGTACACACAGTATTCATAAGAAGGGTTTGGATTCACTAGTGAACTCATCTCATATAAACATTATCATCATGTACTCTACATCAATGTTTCATTTACCATTTCAATAAAAAACACAATAAATTGATGTGTATGAATAGTTGCCAGGAACATTTCTTCTAACCATTATTACGATATTACAGCACACTTATGATGGTGTGAGTAGATAAGATTCCAGGGCTACGGGAATAGCTGCTTTTTGTCAGCATCTATTTGAACAACTATGCAGTTCCAACAGTAATTTACCTGAAATTACATTGAAAACATCTGTCTTGCCAGAAATATCCTTGCAGTGATAGAAATTGATGTGATTGCTGTCAGTATTCTGCTGTCTGTAATTTCCCATTGTCATTAAACTAATTGAATGATTCATGGTGGCACATTTTTCATGACAATGATTTCTTTTCTTTTCTTCTTCATTCAGTGGTGAACTGCACAGATCCAGGTATCCCTGCCAATTCTATCCGGGAGAGTAAGATTGAGCACGGTAACTTCACATTCGGCAGCGTTGTCTTCTACGACTGTAACCCAGGATATTACTTGTTCGGCTCATCTGTGCTCACCTGCCAGCCTGTGGGTCACTGGGACAAACCTCTGCCAGAATGCATCGGTAAAGTGGCTACCTTTTAATATTCATTCAGCAATCAGCTGGCAAATCATGTTCTTATTAGCAGTGTTTATCTTTCTATCTCCTGTTCATTGTTCAGTGCATTAGCCTGTCCACCTTTCTATGTAGTTAGTGCATTTATGCAAAAGTTAATTAATTGATACATTTTAACAAGAGATAACAAGAAATGCAAATAAAAAATTAAGAGAAGTTTCACTCCCAATTGGGTGTCCACAACCTTGTTTGTGTCCTCATTTGCTTCTAGAGTTTAAATAGTACAAGTTGCTAAACGCTGTGGCTGAGAGCATCTGTGTAATGTTCCATGCCCCAGTGGCTTATGGTTATGTTGCACTGTGCCTAATTGAGAAATGGGGAAACTGTCATAGGGCCAGTTGTTCAGGCTATAGCTAATGTTCCCCCAAAACCAAGTGTTCAAATTCTAACAACAACCATCTATGAACTGTAGGGGTTATCTGAGGTTGTAATGTTGTTCTCAAACACCTGGCTCACCATGCACTCAACTTTATATGAGGCCAACAACAGTAATGACCTATTTTTGAGTCGAATTATCTCAAGTAAACCTCTACATTTTGCACACAGCCTCAGAAAGCACTTCATTTCATGGCAGAGAGATGACGCATTTACTTTATCTAACAGAATTGTAATTAAAGAGATGCGCAGGAGTGTCTGTCTCGAATGTTTATTCACGTCTCCAGGCGTCACTGACTCTTTGTTAAGAAATTAGCTTTGCGAAATTACAGAAACTTAGTTTGCTGAGCTGATTAAGTGGCAGCACCCACAAACATATGTAAAGGTCAAAAGAATTATAAAGTAGCACAGAAAGTGGTGCACCAAATGCAATTACAGACCCAAAGTGTATATACAGTACAATTAACATTAAATAACCTTCTGTATGAAAAACTGGTTTTGAAGGGTTTCTTGATGGAGCAGCAAGCAGCCATGTGATGTTATGTTACCATTTAGTCGAACCATTTGTTAACATGAGAAAACTGTGGGATGTCTCACCAGTATCAGTGTGAGTGGTGACTCTGCTGAGGCATGCAACACTAATCCGTCCATCCATTCACTCATCCATTGATAATCTTTCTTACCTCTCCTCTGTCTGTCATGCAGAGGTGGACTGCAGCCACCCAGGCTCGCCTCCCCATGGAGTGATGAGCGGAGAGAAGTTTACCTTTGGCTCCACGGTGCGCTATTCCTGCTCTGGAGACCGCCAGCTCATAGGAGACTCATCACTCACCTGTCAGCTCAACGGACACTGGACCGGTCCACTGCCCCACTGCTCAGGTACACTAACACTAATACAATCATGCACACACACACGAGCATTCCTGCACACATTCACACTTCCTTATGACACGGATATCAGTACTCATGTTAGAGATTAGTGGTAGTTGTGGTTAGTGCTTTTTTTTTTCTTTTTTTTATTGGTGAAATGACGTAACAAACAGGTGACATGAGAGACAAATACACTACACCATGTGGACCACAAGTAGAGACGGTAGACATACAGCGCGAACAACAATAAAGAAAAACATGAATGATAAACGATTTGCACAGAGGTATCACAGGTGTGTGTGTGTGCGTGTGTGTGTGTGTGTGTGTGTGTGTGTGTGTGTGTGTGTGTGTGCGTGTGTGTATGTGGATGAGGGGCAGATGCTACGACATATATATATAAAAATATATAACATGGCTCATTTATATGTATCACACAATGAAAATAAATAGGCAAACAAAGCAAGAAGCGCTAACGAGAGAAAACAAATAAACAAGAATAAATAAAATAACTTATTAAATAAAAAAAATAAAAAAATAATAAAAAAAAAATAGTAATATTAACCCAATATAAACCAACGCGTCATGACAGTGACAACCACAACAACAACATACGTCGCACTCATCACTCACCTGTCAGCTCAACGGACACTGGAGCGGTCCACTGCCCCACTGCTCAGGTACACTAACACTAATACAATCATGCACACACACGAGCATTCCTGCACACATTCGCACAACATTCACGCTTCCTTATGACACGGATATCAGTACTCATGTTAGAGATTAGTGGTAGTTTGCTTTTTAAGTATACCATCCTTTCATTTTAATTCAGTCTGTGCATTGAGGTTCTTTGAATGGCCAAAGTGGTGTTTACCCACACACATTAAAAGATATTTTCTCACTTACTTATTTTGATATGAAGCCACACAGATAGTTTAAAGTTCTATTTGGCCAGGCTTTGAGATATCTGTATCTGAGATTAGTGCCATCACCCCAATATCGCTGAGTTAAATGGAATTTTGTTTGTGTTCCTAGCATTAAAAATGACTTTTGAGAAATTCAGCAGCAAGATCTTTCTTTCAAAAACAATGCCCCTAATACTCCACAGAACACACTATCAACAGTTTTCATAAGGACTATTTCTTTGGTAGTAAGTAGTTCCAATGACAGCAATGCCTGTGGATTATACAGACTAATCAGGACACACATTCTGGAGGGAGAAGTTGCTGATGAATTGTTTAATTGTAATTTGTCAAAGCTGAAAGCACCACAAACAAAATTCAATCAAACTCCATTGTATTAGAGCCAGATAGCTTCATTAGTGCTGGGAGTTTAAAAAAAAAAATCTCAAACCAAATGTATCTGTACAGCTAGATTCCACACCAATATAGTTTTGAAGGCACCCTAGGGGTCCTGGCATTGAAGCGCTCTTTGGTTAGAGCCTGTACTAAGATCAAGGCAAACAGGCACAGGATGGGTATCAGCCGCCTCAGCCAATTTACTGCCCTCAGACTAAAGCCCTGTGGAGCTCTTACGGGATTTTTAAAAATTGTACCTAAATGCCAAAAAATTTGACCATTATTGTCCACAAATTCCCCAACTACTCAAGCAGTTGCAGCAATTCACTTTTCAGAACCGGCACTCTTGTGGTTTATCTGACGTATCTGCATTTGGCTGATGAATGTGAGAGTCTGCGAATACACTGATGGTGGACCAGCACAAAATAACCCAAACAATAACCCTCACACATCATTCGTCTTGGATTCACTGATAGGGAGCTATGACTTCACACCTCAGCCACGAACAAAACAATCAATCCAGTGAGAGATATCACCCCTGACATAACCTAAATGCAGACTCCAAAAGCAAAAGTTCAAACAGAACTTTTTGGGTCCAGTTTTCAGTACATTTAGTTGCAGACTTTTGTCTTGACTTTTTCTGAAAACCTGAAAGAAAGTGTCTTATAGTGTACTAGTCTGCAGAACTACAAACTTCCACCCTTAATCCCCTCTGTGCTTTTCCTTCCCATCACACTTAAGCATTCCTGACCATGTAAGTGGATTCTCTTTACTGAATGTTCACTCGGTTTGTTCAACTCACCGACCCAGAAGTAATGTTTGTAAGCAGACTTGTATGATGGTGTTTTTTTTCTTCTTCTATAAATGGGAGTGTGAACTCTCTACTCACCTTCAATATTTTGTATTTACTGAGACAGTTGTAAAGTAGCGAGCTAGGCAGTAGTGCAGTTAGACTCCTGGGATAGTAAGGAGCTGCACATGATTGGGAGTTTGCGGGTTTGCGCCTCTGCAATCAGAATTTATAGAATATTTTTTGAAAAAATGGAAAGAGTGACACGGAGGTGTGGTGGAGTATTTCTTTTCAAATGGGCCTGCATAATTATCTGCTGCGTATAGCCTAATAACAGTTTTTAGGCCTGAAATGATAGCCATAGAATCTAATACAGCATGTAATTTTAATGCTCATGGTCAAAAGAATCAGCGTAACAAGGTATTTTTCTCTTCCTCAGCCTAGTCTTTAAAGCAATTTGGCATCTATTATTGAGGTGATTTGATCAGCACCCTGCTGTTTTGACAGAAAAGCATCTTGAAAAGTGATGATTCTCGATGTTGTATTATATTTCATTCTATCACTGACTCTCGCATCAACAACATTAGCTCACTGCCTCTGTTTGTCGGAAGAAACCAGGCCAATAACCTCTGCTTTAATGTGGGCAAAAAACATTTGATACCAAACAAGATTCAGTGCATTTGATTTAACTTGTCCAAATCCTAATCAGCACAACTCATCCCTTGAAGAGGAAGATAAGTAAAGCCAACATAAATCTGTTCCCTAGCAGTTAAATTGTCAAAGAGCAATTGCTGTTTAGAGAATAAACCCCTGTGGAGGAATTTGTGCAGCAGAATAAAAGTCCTGGGTCAGTGACCGAAGGATTTAATCTTTATAAATGATGTCGTGACTTACCAAGCTAAAGAAAAGGGATACGAGGTGAGTTGATAATACAAGGTTTGATTACATTTAATCAGATTTTTTTTAAAACAACTCCAGTTTATTTTGTAGCAATACAACACTCTGATGCACTATATGACGTATATGATGCACTATAACTGATGCGAAAGGGGAAAATATATGGTATTGGATTTTAAACACTAAAAGGGGTTTAGAAGCAGTATTGTTTTAATTGTTTTGTGTGACTCAAGACCTAGTATTCAGTGATCAGTAATTACTATATTAAACACAACGTGTACAAATACAGAAATTAAGATGTTAGATTTTTTTGTGACATGTAAGACACAGATTAATAGTGATATTGATGTTGACTATAGGGCTACACGGTGGTGTAGTGGTTAGCGCTCACAGCAAGAGGGTCGATAGTTCGCCTCCCGCCTGCGGCTCTTCTGTGTGAAGTTTGCATGTTCTCACCGTGTCGGCGGGGGTTCTCACCGGGAACTCCGGCTTCTTCCCACAGTCCAGAAATATGCACTTAGGTTTAATTGGTGACTCTAAATTGCCCGTAGGTGTGAATGAGAGTGTGATTGTCTGTCACTTGTCTGATAAGCGGTTAAGGTTAATGAATGAATGTTGGCTATAGATGGTAGTTGGTAGGTGTAAATGACACATATTGTCACACTGGATTGTTCTGCATTATTGCTTCTAATTAAAGGTTTAGTAGCTAACTTTTATTAAAAAAAATATTGCTTGTCACATTTGCCAAAACTGTCCCTGTATGCCGACAGTCGTACATGAGACAGATAATCTGTCAAAAAGTCCTGTTCCCCTGCTTCCTCCTACTGCTTCTAATAGCATCGAGAAGATCAGATCCAAGGAGCCTCTACCGCAACTGCCAATCATGACAGTCACCACATGTGAACTCTGATGAAATTGTTAAACTAGGCAACATTGATCAAATATAAGTCAAGATTCTGGAAGTGCATTGCCTATTTATTGCCTCAGATGTTTCAGAAACATATTTTAGTGTGCTGTTTAGCCGTAAAATGACAAGTATTGATGTCCAGCCCCTATGTTAAAAACAGTTGAGTCAGCCAGCCGCCTGTTGGACGACGCAAACTTTCTCATTTTGCCTTGTAAAGACCTTTGGTCAGCTTGTATTGTTTTGAAAGTGCTGTAGAAATAAATTTGACTTCACTTGACCTGACTTTGACAACTGAACACCACACTATATTATGTTTCTGAAAACATTTGAGGTGACAAACAGGCAATGCAGTAACAGAATCTTGATTTATATTGCCTAGTTTGGCAGTTTAAATGGAGTTTACGAGCAGTAAATGACACTGTGTTAGAGACTTCTCAGCTCTGATTGGTTGTTTTCCTTTGGGCGCAATTGATTCTTGCAAATGCCATTAGGAACACTAGAAGGAGGGAGAGGAACCTGATATAAAAATATAACATTAAAGGTACCTTCTAAACCTTTTACAGTGAAAATCGGCAAATTAAAATGGAAATAAGACACCTTTGTAGATCACTTATTCATCAGAGTCTTGATGAATTGATATTCGTGGCAGTAAACATCTGGTTTAGTGTCGCAGAAATTAGAACCACAGCACAGCTGTGACTGAGTAGTTGCTTACAGGAAAAAAAGTTGTGATCCAGCAAATGCCTTGAGAGTTTTAAATTAGTGTAAATTCACATTTTAACACCTAGTTTTCACAAGCACATTAGCAAAAACTTCCGAGGTGATGCAATTAGTACTGCAGTGTTAGCAAAATATATGAGCTAAGTATTAATGTTTGTTTGAAAGCTTATTTTCTCCTCTAGTGTGGGTTTCTATTAGAACATGTGTACATGCTTTAATATTAAAAAACTCATTATTTCTCTCATTCTGTCCGTATGGTCATGACATTTATTCACCCTTTGACTGAAACAGTCAGTGGTAGTTCTCAAGCTGTTGCCGTGGGTACTAGAGAGGGGGCAGGGGGGCATTATTCTAATGAGCCTGGATGTGACATAAGAAAGGGAGCCAAATCTGAATGGCTTGTTGAGTCCTTAGTTTTTGATCTAAGCATCCCACAAAAAAGAGAGTTTTTCATAGTATGTCCTGATGTTTTGTGCTTAATGCTTCTGCAATGATTTTAACGTATATTTTCAGAAAGGTTGCTGCATCATCTGTAGACAGCTTTATCTGCAGGACTAGAAATTATTTAAATGGCACATTTGTATTCTCAGTGAGTGTTCATCACCAATAGCAACAAAAATAATTTGAGCTATGAAGTCTGCCCCAGCATCAGCAACATTTCTCATTCACGTATCCATCCATGCATCCACCCTTTCTCTCATCCGTCCTCCTTTGTTAATTAGTAATAGTGGGCTTAAAACTGCTTGCAAAGCTGTTCCCTTTTGTCCTCCTCTGTTGCATGGCTAAGTTGAAGGCCTTATTATTTCCTTACAAAGGGAGCCTGGTCAACGGACATTAACTCAGATTCAAACCAAATCCACCACCATCCCAATTAGAGAGATTATAGCTGTCACAATGCACGGCGAGCCGGGCTGCCTCACCTAACCGAAGGAGACTAATGAAGTACCGACAGCTGCTGTGAGACATCCACACACATACCTGTGCACGCAAGTGGACATCTACACACACACAAGCAGCAAACAAGTATGCATACTTAATACGCTTGCAAAAATAAGTGTATGCAAGTACATGCACGGACAGACAGGGAGACATATAAACAATCATTCATTCATTGAGATACACACACATGCTGTGCAAAGGCAGGCAACAGTACACATTGCTGCACACACACTCATTGTAAACCACAGCCACACACAAACTAATCATCTCCAGCTGCGAGCCCCTGACCTGACAAATCCAGTTTGTGCACATGTGAGGAGTGGGATGCGTGTAGAAGATATGAGCCTGTTGTTTGTGCAGTAAGGCTTTGTCAACAAGTCCAGTATTACTGCAGCTGTTTGCTTCTCTGTAGACACAGAGCTGCAGCCAACACACAGGGAATGATGCACAGGGTGTGTGCACAGCTCAAGGAACAGGATCTCACAGCCAATAAACCATAGATCCTTCACAAAGAAACGAGATGCACCGAACTATACAGACAACCACTGTGGTCCATCTATCTATCTGCCTGTATTTCTTATTGTCTGTCTCTATATCTGCTTATCTGCATTTTGGCTTTGTCTGTCTATCTATATATCCGTTTCTGTGATACGCTGTCTTCTGATGTCAAACATTTTTCTCTTTTCTTACTTCCACTGGTTTCATTTCTGTGAGAGATATCGGAAGCAGCAGTGGATGTGGTAGTTGGTGTCATTTGTTTTTTGCTCTGAGAATGTCCCCAGTAATATAAAACCAAAAAAAAACCCTACCCCCTAGAGAACATCCGGACTCACACACCACTCAGCTTTGCTTGCTGTTCATCACGACATAAAATGTTCAGTAGTTATGGTACCACTTTGACTTCAACCTGCCATCTCTGTCTTATTTCCTATGGCTCAGATAGATAATGTGTCCCATTTTTTTCACCCACCGGTGACAGCCCTAATGGGAAGATGAGAATTGAATTTACAAGAGACACAGCATCTTTTTTTATGTGACTTAATTTATAGATGTGCAAGACAGGTGGTGCAAGACACTGAAAGCACTGTATGTTCCTCCACAGAACAAAAGACAGGAGAGATAATTCAGGATAATGAAAATGCATTTGGCTTCAGAGGTCAAACTGTATTCATCATTTCTCATAACCACAGCTGGTTGCCTTTTAATGCTGGCCTCGCTGTTTTTATGGACAGAAAGCTCCTGGTGTCAAAGCAGTGAAAGGTATCGGTCCTCCAGGTTGTTGGCACGGTGACAACTGCTCATTGGTGCATTGTGTGTTTTATAGCTGCTTCCTGGAGGACTCAAAAGATGTACAGTTTGAGTCTAAGTCTTCTCTGTTTTGTCCTCCTGCTTGACAGACAGGAACACTGTGTTGTAATTCACTGCCATACCAACTTAAAAGGGCTCATCTCTGAACACACACACAGACAGTTAAAGTGGATGGCATCTTCAGTTTCTTGTTTTCATTGCTCCTTGTCTGGTTATCTCCCATTGCAGGTGACTCAGCAGGCACCTGTGGGGATCCTGGCACACCTGCCCATGCCACCAGGGAGGCAGGGAACTTCAAAGTACGCAGCAAGGTGCGCTTCACCTGCGCAGTGGGACATACACTGTATGGGTCTGCAGAGAGGATCTGCTTCCCCAATGGGACCTGGTCTGGCAGACAGCCTTTCTGCAAACGTAAGGGAAATATTTCAAATGTCTCTGTGATGTTAGCTAAGAAACAGTAGGAGAGGAGTTCATAGGAGTCATACAAAGAGATTATACACACATAGGCTTCACACAAAGGATATATACACAATGAAAGTCCTGGAGTTCATCATAACTCTAAACCAGGGCATCGAGCAGGGGCTTTTTTTCTACGAACTCAAAAGTGCCTTTGGCATAGCATATTTAAAACTGTCAAATACCCAGAGCTGGCATTGAAGACTTGGTCAGATTCCTAGTCTTGTTTTCTTATTCTTTAAATTTTGTTTAATGTTTTAAACCCAATTTTGAAATAGTCTTTTAATAATGTTATTGAGGGAAAGTAGGCAAGAAACAAAATATGGTCTAGTTATTGGGTTGCATTATAAGAAGGATTCTTATTCTTTACTTAAGAGTTAAGGATATCTTAGGGTTCCTCCAATTTTGATGATTCTTTTTAAAGGGACAGTTCACCTGAAAATGAAAAATGTATTTTTTTCATCTTTACCTCAAGCAAGTCTTTGTTATTGTTTTCATGTAAGTTGCTGAATTTTGAGATATCGGACATAAATATATATGCCTTCTCTCAGATATTGTGGATCGATATGACACTTGTCTTGTGGTGCTCAAAGTGCCAAGTGCGTTTGAAAAACTCTACATCAATTTCTCTTTTTAGAAATCTTGACCCAGTTAGTCAAGATAATCCAAAGACGGTGTTGTCAGTTTTTTCATGTAGGAACTATTTTGTTTCTAGTGTAGTTTCTACATGTAACTGCTTACAATCGCTCTATACATTATCTTGAGTAACTGTATTATGATTTCTGGAATGAGGCATTGCTGTTAAGTAACTCTTAAATGTTTTTTTTGGCACTTTGAGCACCACAAGCAAAGTACTGTCTAGTTCAACTATATTCAAGAAAAGACGAGAAGAGCTCGCCTGCGGCCAATATCTTCAACATTTGACAACTCACACCGAAACAATCTACACTGATAAATAAGCACAAATAAGAGAGGACAAATATGGATTTCAGGTTTTTCGGGGTGAGCTGCCCGTTTTAAAGTCTTGTAAGACACCCTTTACATTTTATGGTGCAATACCATATTGCTGGAATGACTCTTTAAAATCAAACACTTAATAAATGTAATGTTTAGATATGGAAACAAAACTTGCATCGGCTGTGGTATTGAAATAATTCAAACTGTAACCAGCCCTGGCGTACACACAAAGACACTGTATGCAACACATGGGCAGCATGCATGCATGAATGCGCATGCAGTATTCAGATAGGTGCTCGTGTGCATCCACACCTACACACACAAATGATTGCAAAAGCTCACAAACACAGTACTGCACCAGATGGATAAGTATCTCTCTGCTGCAGTCTGGTATTTCCTGCCAGCACATGGTGCTGTGACTAGCTTCCAGATTGCAACCAAAAAATTCATTAATTCTAGACACCTAAAGCCAAGTTCTTTTGGATTGTGATAAATGAATCATTGTGGATTTTGAAGATATTAGTTCACAGAACGGCAGCTCTACATCTTGCATAAATTACCCCAAGGGGTCAACCGGATATTGAGGCAAATGTTTGACTGCTTCTGCTCTATTCTACTTACTGTCCGCCAGGTTGGCACAGTGCAAGTGTCATTTTTAATATGATAAGCCAATGCACAGACTCTATGAACTTCTCTCTGTACAGCTGCCTTTTATTCTTACTCTCTTGTTTCTGCTCTTTTACTTTCTGTCTCTCTTTTCTGTCTTCTATGCCTTTGTTTCCCCTGATGTCAGCCTTTTTCTCTTGCTTCTCCCCTGATTTCTCTTTGTCTTAATCTTGTTGTCTGGCTGTCCCTTTGTCCCTGTCCACTTCTCCATCTGTCCCTCCTCTGTCTTTCTGGCTGTCTATAGCTCAGCCTGACCCTCCCTCCCCTCCTTTTACCCCACATCTCTCTTCCACTACCTTTTTATCTCTCCATCTCCCCGCTGAACTCCTGATTTAAAGATTGTTTTAGCCATCCCTCCACCTCAGGAGGGAGGGGGCAGGAATTCACTGGAGCCTGAATGAGTTTCAGTGCTGTCTGTCTGTGATCTAAAGCCCTGTCTACTGTTAAAGCCCATCCATCCGTTATCCACAACCTTTTACAGTCTTTGGAAAACAGTCACTGTGGATATTCAGCTTAATATCCATCTCACAATACCATCAGGGTCTGTTTTGTGTGTCTGTCATCGTGTCTGTCTTGAATTATTAAGAAGAGGACCAATGAGGCTACCATACTTTATTTTTGGCATGTGTGCATATGCTCGTGTGTGCACTCACAGTACAGTAATGTGAGCACAATGGCACCTGCTGTGTTGGGAGATGTGCCTGTGCCGTGCGTTCCCAACTGGATGAGTTTGTGTGTGTATGAGTGTGTGTATACGCACATGTGGTAATTGAGAAATCACCACCGCACCTACAACACGTCTGTCTCCTACAAGAATCAGTATTTCAGATTTTCCAGGCAATTAGGTGATTGAGAGAGCAAAGCAGTTTTGTAATTAGACATGATTTGGAGCAGAAGAAAAACACATGAAACAAACTCTGTACTTTCCCTTCTTCAGGGATACATTTTAGTTTGATCATTCTGAAAATGCTCTAAAGGCTAACTTAGTGTGAAAAGTCCAACCGTTCAGTTCACTACAGGAAGTCCATTTCTTCCTCCCCTGTGATTGTACATCTAATATAACACTTTGTATGAAATTCAGCCTCCTGTCTGAGTTCAATTTGTGCCGCAAGTGATATTTCATATTTCAAAATATGATAGTTTATAGCTTGTGTGGTACTGATAGAATCCCAATTGCCTGTTTAATGTATTTATTATTATAACTTAACTATTAATATTTCCTAAGTGGGGTTATCTTCATTGCTGTTGTGCAAGCTCAAACCAAATTCCTGTCAGCTATCTTTAAATAGCAATAAAGTAATGAATCTTAAAATAATTCTACATCTGCTCATTATTTAGTAAATTTTGATGACTAAAAGTTTTGTCATTGTTAGACCACAGCTGCCAACTTTCACATTACTCCCACGATCCTCTTCTTGCACTAAATGTCATTATCGTGGAAGTACTATGGGACTTGACAATACACAAACTGCACTTTATTTACTGATGACTCATTAATAGTGTGATGGGGATTTGTGTACCACTGCACCAGCTCTGCTCATTAGCCTCTCTTAATAAAGCTGTGATGCAGTATAGATTAGTGCTTCTTTACTGGTTTGGTTCACAGCTTCTTTAAAAGAAAAACAATGCTTCCTCGCATCCCCTGATGTGAGGCACCAACACATAATGGGGAACTGTGACACAAGCCAATGATTTCTGTCAGCCCTTTTCAGACTGTTCCACCTGAGTGCTAATCTGGCTGAGTCAAGAAACTGCAAATATTATATTGGGTCAAAAGCAGAACAGCAATTATTTCATAAATAAATATTACTATTGACACAATGTGGAAGGAATGTATTTTTCACAGCGTTTTAATCACCTTGAGACCTTCAGATGTCATCCCGCAGCCACCTTGGGGGATCCCAGCACTCAGATTGTGAATCACTGATATGGAAAATAGAAAATCCATTACTATTTTACACCTCTGACCTTCACCTTCTCTCTGTTCTCCCCTGTATTGCAGCGGTTCAGTGCGGGAACCCAGCCACACCTGCTCATGGCCGCATTTCCCGTGTGGATGGCACAACCTTCTCCCACTCCATTGTGTATTCTTGTATGGAGGGCTATTTCCTCTCTGGCTCTCCCACACGCCAGTGTCTGGCAAATGGCACGTGGTCTGGAATGGCTCCTAACTGCACAAGTGAGTTTATATGCATACCAAGATACCAGAAATGCAGCAGAGCACAATTCAGTGTTTTCTTGATCACATTTAACTCAGTCACACTTGCACCGACATTGACAGTCACAAAATGTGTTATCAGGCTTTCAGAAATGGAAGGAAAAATAACTGAAGATTGGAAACTCCCATTGGTGCATGGTAGTGAGTCACCTCTGATCAAATATACATGTTTAAGTGTGTCAGTTGCGATACAGTGACTGTCTACTGTACAGTAGACTGAATCAGCCACTGTTCTTGTGTTCTGTGTGATGCTGTATGAACACACTAAACATGTAATTAAAACCACTTCAAAATAATTAAGACAGACAGGACTAAAGGTGATTTCACTCCCTATTTCTGCCAAAAGGAGGCGCTCGGAATGATCAACATTGGTGCTAAAATACGGTATAAGATTTCAAATAGCACATAAATCTCTCTGAGCCTTTTCTCCCTGCTGAGCGTCAGAACTGTCAGGCAGTTTTTTATTGTCTGGATCTCAGCAAATGAGCCTTGCAGTAATTAAGAAGTATGCCAATCTATATTCAATTTGCACCAGGGTGACTATCAAACAAAATTACACATTGTTCTTCTCTCTGAAAATCACCATATTCTCTCTTCCTCATTCTTTTTGCTTGTTATTGAATCACAAGAAAAGATAAATGGTATGGGCATAATTTTCAATTTTGGAATGAAATGAGTCTTTGGAGAGAGATACACAGTGAGGGAGGAAGAAGGAGAAAAAGATTGAAAATTGGATTGAATAATAATGATCAAACATGCAGAAAAGCAGAATAGCTTTCTTGCCTCTTTTCCTGACTTTTAAGCCTGCTCATCACCAAAGTTATTATTGTTATCCTCCTGCATGCTTTCACGTCACATTACATTTTGGTGGTCAGTTCAGGGACATCAAAATGCCATCAACATCAACAAGATGCCGAGATTGGCTAACCGTGCTTTCATTAAGGAGGCAATCATTTTCACGGTTCATGGGTAATCGATCATGTAGGTTACCAGATCAAAGTCACACAGCATTCTCAAGGGGAGGGAGAAAAGTTCTTCTGTATTTTTTTTTATAAACACCCTTGATGTTTGATAAATTAAATGTATAGAGGATATCAAGGAATTAGCAGAAGTGCACTGGGAAGAGACTAGCTCAACGAACTGTAAAGTAAAGCCATAGAGTACTTCATAAAATAAACAGTAAACACTGATTATTCAAAAAGACGATTTGCCTTACAACATGCTGCCGTACTGTTGATTTATATCTACTTTTTTAGTTTTAAGTATTCTCCTCTGCTCTTCCCCAGTTTAAATGCTCCTTGTGGATGTGGGGTATGGGGAGATGGGGATGGAGGATAGGATTAAATGAAGACATCTGAGCAAAATGTCTATTAAAGCATTTTATGGTAACCAGTCAGATTTCGGCAGAGTCTTAAACATCACTTAAATGAGCAAAACAGTCTCCTAATTCATAGCGGAGTCCTTACAACCAGAATCACAAAGTTCAAAGTATGACTACAACTGAAATAATTCTGTTGCCATACTACACACCCTGTGCTCCAATGCTATGATATAAAAGAAAACACTGGAGGTGAAGCTGCATCATCATTATCTGATTGTATTTAAAGCCACAATGAGCAGGATTTGTCCTTTGTTTGTTTGTAAACAACATTTGAAGTTGGCCCCTCCTCCAAGTTCAACAACATTTAATTAGCCAGCGAATTTAGGGATATTCAGTCTAGCTAGCTAAGAGACATACTTAGCTTCCTGTCCTTCTGACACAGATTGCAGTGTCGGTCAGCAAAATGTCAAGAAACATTAATTACAATTTTGTTATGATTAAGGGATTATTTTTATATGAGTTTTTACATTGTTTTTAATGTATGTAAATTCATTGTGCCTTTTAACCCATTGAAGCCTGAAAAGCGGATACGTCGTTTTGTAGTATTTGTATAAGCTCTCAAATACTTTTTGAATTTAATTTCGATCTGCTACAGAGGCTGAAAAATCTATTATTTAGTAGAAGCGTTGACACTTCTGTTGAATTTCCAGAAAAACTTCAGGTTTTAGGGGCTTATTTTAAAATCACCCAGAGGTTTTACAGGCGTTTTAGGCGTCAGTGGGTTAAATGCAGGTTTTAATGCGAGCTGATTCGTGCAGTGCATATATAATTGTCTGATTTCCTGCTTTAATCTGATTTCTTCTAGTAGCCTGTTTCCTTGGGAGCAAGTAAATGTACTTAATGAAAAAGTTGCAGAGTTTGGTTGAGTTGTTGAAGTCAACAGCCTGCAGCTTCTCTGCATTGTGCTGACAGACTGGTTTTTTTTTAAACTTCTCCATGAACATTTACATTTATGTGCATGCAGTCATGTAAATAATAAATGTACCTTCCAAAAAAACAAGCCCTCATAACTAGTCTCATATTGCTACCTAAAGTCACGATGGAATGATGGGGGTGTAAAGCCTCTGACTTAAGCTGGAAACAGTGATGTGTCTGTATGGATAGATACCACTTCAAGTCTGAGTGGAAAAACATGTTTGTGTGTAATTCGGATGAACTGACCTGAAATAGTGTTCACCACCCACAAGACCTATAAAGTCCATGAAATTAGATAGGGCTGACAGGTTAAATCATTTATTACACAAACAATTTCCATAAAAGGCAGGCAACAGTGCATTTGTAAAAATGGAAAAAAAAACATGGACTACTTTATGAGTCCCTGTGTATCAAACACCAAATTCATCAGTGGCAACTGTACTGCAATTTAATCATCTGACAAAGATTAAAGTATACAGGGTGGAGGAACCTCTGAGGAGGATGTAGTGTGGAATTCGTAAACAGATAACACGCACAACAAATAGCCATATAATCTGTGCCATCATTCAGACACTCATTAAGAGTGTACAGCTAACCATCCATGTCACCAGACTGTCTGTCGTACCTGTCATTGTTGTAGTTTTGTGCCAATTTTGAACATAGCTACATCTACGAGCTACAAGCTCTCTGATGCATCTTGTTGGGATACAAAGTTGGTCTCACCCAGCAATGATAAATATGCCCAAGTGTTGTGGTCCTTGGCAGCAGCTAAAAAATAAACAGAACACAAGTAATTAATTTTTGGGGAGGAGGCGTTAGCAGGGACAGCCATATGCATCGAACTGGCGTCTTACATTAAGGTGAACAAGTCAGAAATTATTTTGTAATAAGTAGGCGCATGTTAGGCCTGTAAGATTAAGCAAGGGCTATGAAGAAGCAATCAGATCGATGCTGGCAACTTAATATTCCATCAGAGATAGCACTAGGTTAAGACCTGACCATGTAGTGGGCCAACACTCGGCCATCTGTTTACTTTGGACAAACCATGCCATTAGAAGAAGCCAAGAACAGGCGTACGAAAATAAGAGACTGAACAAAAATGACTCGGGGAGAGAAGCTCCCTGGCATTATAATTATTTTCACCGCATTCTCCTCTTTATTTAGAAAAATAAAAGATAATCTTAAAGTGATATAACCACAGCGGTACATTTTAGAATGGAATTAAGTAAATAAAACATACTTATTAAGATTAGGATTACAATAACAATACAGATATGTCTCACACTACAGGGGCACAGCACAACAGATGCTCTGTGATGATCCTTTGATTGCTTGGTCATAGACCAATATGGCTACAGCTGTATCATCAATGTCTATCAATATTTATACCCACATCATAATAGAAGCCCTGAAAATCATTGTTTAGTTATTTTTATTGCTCAGCAAGCACATGCAGAGGCAATCTAGACAATCAAATTTGAAAAAAATTACTACACGGAAGCACAAAGCCATTATGCACAATGTATCATTGTGGTTATCTTATTATAATTATGCACAACCAACACAATAACCACATACACTTTTGTGTTCATTGGCTCTTTTTATGAATAAAGATTGAGCTATTGTTTGTGCTATAATTGTTGCTGTCCAATGAAAACCATTAAATCCTCATATTTGGTGATTTTTTTTTTTTCTGATTAAATAGATGTTCCTAATTTCATAGAATTCTTCTACGTATTAGCCAAAGATCCACTAAAATCTGTTTGTATTATCTAACAAATGCATTGTCACAAAGCCTAAAGCAAGGCTGTTATCTTTAGCCAATTAACAGTTTTGGAGGTATCTGGTTTTTAATTTGACAATTTTATGGTGTGAATCACTGCACTAAAGCCATGTTCATGTCATAATAGTTTGTATTGTGTTTTTGGAGCTGAGCTAGGGCTACGCTTATACTCTGAACTTTGGGGTAACGGCATGGTTACATTATTTATCCAACTTGTGCAATTTTCAAAGTAGTGCACCCTGCAATACTTTAGACCTTGATAAAAGTGTAAACAGGCGAGTTCTATAAAAATCAGCCACCATACAGACATGATCGGGGAAATGGTCTAGAGACCCAAACAGTTTATTGTACCAGACTCTGCTGTAAATATGGGTATTTTGCCACTTTTTGCACTTCAGTATGTTTAAATCATTATCAAACAACATCATATAAGATGATTGCTGATGCAAGTTCCTTATGTTTGACCTCCGATGACAGTGATCACCTGTGGCGACCCTGGTATTCCTGCAAATGGACTTAGATTTGGTGATGACATCACGGTGGGCCAGAATGTGACGTTCATGTGTCAGCCGGGGTACGTGATGATAGGAGGGGACATCGCTGTCACAAGGACCTGCACCAACAATGGCACCTGGAGTGGCACCATGCCAGCATGCCAAGGTAAGTACCACCCACAAATGCACACACTCACATACACTGCATTGTACACGAGCTGCAGAAGACAGTCAACCTTGATAACCATCAGACCGAGCTGTAACAACCTTGGCACGCTAGCACACTGTCACGTGTAATATGAAGTACATGCTTACACCCTGAGATCTAATGAGATTAGCAGGGAAGGTGACACACAACTTCCTATGTGGTCAGACAGTGTCATAATGTTTGTTATAGTATGCTGATAACTGACATCAAACAAATGTCTAAGAAACAGACTGATACACACACACACCCTCATGTATGCATATGTAGGCACATATATTTGCACAAGTATTAAATGGGATTTTGAATCAGTATTTTCTTTTCTTTTTTTTTTAGATATTTTTTGGGGCATTTTGTAGCTTTATTGAGAGAGAGAGATATTGAGAGTGAAAGGGGGAGAGAGAGGGGAAGACATGCGGGAAAGGGCTCCGAGCCGGATTCGAACCCGGGCTGCCCGCTTACGAGGACTGGGCCTCTGTGGTACGCGCTCTACCAGGTGTGCCACCGGGAACGCCCCAGAATCAGTATTTTCTAAACTGCATTCCTGAAGTGCATTCCTAAATTACAAAAGTAGTAGCATATTTTAACGAGTCCCCCGATAAAAAACACTGCATTGCTCAGCTGGCTTTGAGGAAAGAAAAAAAAAAAACGATAAATGTTCAATACTTTTTTAGAGCCCTTGATCTAGGACATCGTGATTTCGTCCACACCTGCATCTAGATTTGCAGCTGTAGGGGCACAGAGGCAAGAATAAAAGTTCCTGTGGCACCTGATGATGGATGGCTAACAAGTCCTCTTCATCTCAACAAGGATCCCTCTAATTGTACTCCCAACAATTAATGATTAGCTTCCCCTCTCTAAAAGTTTGTACGCACTCTATAGGCTTGATTAACATCAAAGTTAGAAAAATCCACTAAAAGTACTTCGTCGTTGTACGCCCATCAGCACTACATCACTCTATGATTTATGACGCTCGAGTGGAGGCATAGATTAGCATGTCTGCCATCGACACCCAAAAGTAGGTATTGCAGGGAAGATTAACTTGTGCAGCAAGCAGTTCAAAAGTACACCAGGAAAGGAGAGAGCCCACAAGGCAAATGGTGGCTTATTGTTGCTAAGGAACTGTTCCCAGCCGTCTCAGTTACAGAGAAGAAAGCTGGCGTTGTATTTTCCTCTTGAGAAATGGGAAAGGACAAATGAACTGTGTAAGAAATGAGGCCCGGAGTGAGAGTCGGACATGCACACGGACAAACATGGCAGCAGGTGGGAGAAATATGCACAGATGTGTTACAGCAAGGCAAAAGTTATAGAAAATCCAATATACACAGACAAATTCTTCTCAAGGGAAAGTCGGGAAATGTAAAAAACAGCCTGTTGATTGAGGGCTGTTTTTGTTTCTAAATGTACTGTATATAGATATACAGTGTATGGAATGCTGTTATTGACCAGAGGCCTGTGTCAGCGCCATTCTTCAGCTGTGGTTTTAAGCCACACACTTCTTACCCTCCTCCGGTTCCCTGTAGGACTTTGCCAAGAAGTTTACAACATCCAAACTGACATTGATTTGTAATATTTCATGGACGTGTTTCATTATTAACGCTCCCTGTTCTGCAGTATGTTGAAGCTGATGAATCGAGGGTCTCACAACTGTTACCCAAGGCAGTTTAAAAGGAGAGAGAGACAGAGGGCGTGGGTATATGTGCATGCATGTGTGTATAAAAGTGTGTGAAGCTCCTAACCTCCGAGCTCTAATCCTTGACAGCTACGGCAACAGCTCAGGCACTCAGCCCCGATGCCGCTACACTTGATGGGGGTGGTGTGGAGAGGAGCGAAACCCTAGAGCTTAGCCATCCTCATCACACTCACCATGCATGCACACAATCACATGGGGGCATTCAATTACACAAGTGTCTCGCTCATGCATATATAGGCACAGATGCTTGCACACCTTCAAGTTTGCTTTCACCACAACCGCCACTGCCTGAGTGCTGTCAGCTCATACTGACCTGTATGCATTAGTCAGTGAGCCACAGGGTCCCTTCTGCCTCCTCTCACTCTCGCCACTCCTCACACTTTGCCAGTAGTACTTATTTCTCTCATGGGATAAATGAATAAAAGAAAGGCAAGAGAGAGGAGTCTGATTACTAAGTGTGTGCTCTATATTAATTTTTGTGATTCCTCTGTGTGGATGGGGTATTAAGAGGCAGTACAGATGTTTCATGCTTTATTTTCTCCTCCTCGTCGCTCGCTTCCTCTCCTTTGGTCTCTTTCTAAGACTATCTAGGACAAGCAATAGAACAGCCCGCTGGTAATCACGGCTTTTTTATCATCTCTCTCGCTGACAGCCTACGCAGCAAGAGGTCTTAGAAAAGGACTGAGAAAATCTATTTTTTCTTTTTGCATCTGAAACTGAAAACAATGCCTCTTCCAATAAGATCGTTTGCTGCTTTTTTTTCTCTTTTTTTTCTTTTTTTTTTTTTTTTGCATGATTGGGTTCAAGTTGAAGGTGCAGCGGTTCAGGTGGGGTGATCTGTTTGAAATTGTCGTGATGTGGGGCATCTGTCATCTTGTCATAGATTTAGATGATGTGCCGCAGGGATATGAGCCGATATTCCAGGGAGGGGAGGGACTAAATAGAGAGAGAAGGAAGCGAGAGAAGGAAAAGGGAGAGAGAGACAGAATTTGAGGCTAAAAGAGACAAAGAGGTTTTACGTGTGCCGACTCTGTGCATAATTTTGCACATAATGTGTGTGCGTCAGTGGTAGCCAGAGTATTTGTGTGTGGTGTGCATACACACACTGCCGATGACACATCCTAAGCCTCGCCCGGCAAGGATTCAGTTTGAATCCCAGGTTTGGCGTGTTCAGCTAAGAGGCACTAATGCTGCTTAGAACTACTTAGGAAAATGGGGACACTCTCTGCTTCCCATTCAGCTCTGCCTGCCACCCATGCCTTTTTTTATATATATTTTTATATTTTCGTTTATTTAAAGTAATTTCTGATGCAGTGCTTATGGGATTAGTAGGCCTACTCCTTTAGTCTATGTAATTTGCCTACTTGCACATGCGGTCACACATTCTTCCTCCATCTGTCTTTTTCTCTCACTCTTTTTCTTTCTTTCTTTCTTTCTTTCTTTCTTTCTTTCTTTCTTTCTTCCTTTCTTTCTTCTTTTCTTTCTTTCTTTCTTTCTTTCTGACTTTCTTTCTTTCTTTCTTTCTTTCTTTCTTTCTTTCTTTCTTTCTTTCTTTCTTTCTTTCTTTCTTCACACATACATACTGTAAGGAAACACACATATACACACCTAAAGCAACTTTCTACTTTACAGCATCCAGCTGGGCATTTTAAAGAGTTATTTTAGAATGAAGCGCCTTTTTTTTCCGGGGCTCCAGAGCAACAACATGTAAATTCCCAAATTGAAGGCGCTCTTTACTAATTTATTAACATCAAAGAGAAACAATTTCGTTAGAACTTGTTTCTCCTTGAGAACTTGAGAAAGAAAATTACATTACCAACAAAAAATTAAAAAACAGATTGCAACATCAGTATGGTTTTGCCTTTAACTTTTATTCACTTTTCATCGTGGCCTAAATATCTTTCCAAATATAGCATGCATCTAAAGCATATGTACTGTATAATGCTGCAACATGTCCATATGGAAATCTTTTTGGATCCGCTGCCAAACCAACAACAAAAGATGGTTCCACCTCAGAGAGAATGTGTGAAAATCCCGCAGTGGCTTGCTCCACATTTACTGTAAGTTGTGTAGAGAAAGTAAATCGTCTTAACTTTATGAGGCAAGAAGGTTGTCCATCATCATGTACCTATCATAAGAAACCTACTCATTTTCAAATTGTAACTGTAATACAGTATAAAACCTAGCGGACCAGAAGCTTTCTGATATGTGTAAATATAGTTTTTATGAAGGAATAATGTGTTAGTGTTAAATTAGTCAGCTATGATATACACTGAAAAAAGAAAATAGTTGAACCAACTTAATTGAATTGTTTCATTTGGTAACACCTAAATGAATTAAGTTCTTTCAAATTAATTTAATAAATTAGATTAACACAATTGATTTTAAATTAATTTTAAAGAACTTAATTCATTTAGGTGTTACCAACTGAAACAATTCAATTAAGTTGGTTCTTTTTTCAGTGTGTGTATATACAGTACAGGCCAAAAGTTTGGACACACACCTACTCATTCAATGCGTTTTTCTTTATTTTCATGACTATTTACATTGTAGATTCTCACTGAATGCATCAAAACTATGATTGAACACATATGGAATTATGTACTTAACAAAAAAAGTGTGAAATAAGTGAAAACATGTCTTGTATTTTAGATTCCTCAAAGTAGCCACCCTTTGCTCACTAGAATATAAGACATGTTTTCAGTGATTTCACACTTTTTTGTTAAGTACATAATTCCACATGTGTTCATTAATAGTTTTGATGAATCACAATGTCAATAGTCATGAAAATAAAGGAAAAACATTGAATGAGAAGGTGTGTCCAAACTTTTGGCCTGTACTATATATATATATATATATATATATATATATATATATATATATATCAGAAAATGTATGAATTGAAGCAGGTGATAAGAAGGCATGGAAGTGTCCAGTGGTCAGGTAATCTCAAATTGTGCCCCCGGGGGGCAGCCAGTCCAACCTGCCTTGGCTAAGTCTTTGTCTTTCTAGTGGTTGCCAGGAATGACGGGAGAGCATGTGTCTCTATTTATGGTCCTTCGCAGACTCTAGATTTTTGTCATGTATTTAGTAAGTGAAAATGACTTTGTTGTTGTTCTGCCAAAACACTAAACCTTAACTCGAGAGCCATGGTGCTAACATGACAGTTTAAGTAACTGAATTTGTAAACTAAACATCTAATGTTGCCAGACAGTTGTGAGGCATGGATATAGCCTGACTTAATTTGCAGATCTTTCTTCAAGTGTTTCGGGATGCATGAGTATGTCTAAAAGAAAGAAAGACTTGGGGAAATGATGGGTGTTGAGGGAGGATAGTAATGGTATAAAACAACTGCTATAATTTATTCACATCCCTAAAACCCATCTGCGTCCCCACGGGTTCATCTCCAAGTGTGTCAGAACAAACTCACAGCTTTATTATGCATTCATTTATTACATTTGTTGAACAGAAAGTTTATGGCTTACACAGACACAAGATGTCCCCTCATTTCTCCCAGAAATAAATCAGTACACTCCAAACAGAAAAGGACAGAAAATTCCCACGCAGTCCCACTCAAAACACAGACCATTTCTCTGGGCTAAAGACCTCCTTTTCATTCAGTCTTAATCCACATTATGTAGAATAGTGAATTTGTGCCATTTTCTATTGCCTCTTGATATCTGTAAAATAGCACTATAATTTGAAGCATGCAGTGCAATACTAGATTTAACAAAACATGTCCATGTTTAACCTGCCTGAAAAAGCATAAAACTTCAATCTTGTTGTGTCTTAAAAAGAAGTAGTGCTTGGGTCCCCTGGGCCATTTTACCACTTGCATGGATATAAATGGGAAGATAAAACCTTTAACAATGACAATTTATTGGATAAAAAATGGGTTCATTACAATGTTTAATACATTTTAGCACCACTACTCCCTCCTACCATCACCACCACCTTCATTTATCAAAATTGTGATTAGAAATGAAAAGACCCAGGATATAGCCATATCCCTGTAAATCCTCATAAATCCTAGTAATTATCCCCAAGCTTTAACATAGTCTGTTATCCTTGAGTTACACCCAAGAGCTGATTTGTTTCAATTGTAACAAGATGGAAGAAAGCAACTTTTTTCAAAGGATATTTTCTGATCCTTAATGCTTGTGGCCAAATATTCTCAAGAGGAATGAGTTGATGTCAGAATGTTTTCTTGCTTTAATTTATATTCTGACTCGGAAGTGTCTTGAATCTCAAGTGACCACATCCCCACAACAGATCTTTTAGCTGGAACTGTGACAGTGAGCCATAAACAGTAACATCGATGCACAATACCCAAAAACTATTAAGGATTTAAATTTCACCCTAAACTCCTTCATGTTTGCTGTCAATCCCCTGCTGGCGAATATAGATTGAACTTTTGACACTAGAAAGGTCTATGTGCTGTCAGTCTAATATTTACACTACCGGTCAAAAGTTTTAGAACACCCCAATTTTTCCAGTTTTTTATTGAAATTCAAGCAGTTCAAGTCAAATGAACAGCTTGAAAGGGTACAAAGGTAAGTGGTGAACTGCCAGAGGTAAATAAAAAAAGGTAAGGTTAACCAAAACTGAAAAATAATGTACATTTCAGAATTATACAAGTAGGCCTTTTTCAGGGAACAAGAAATGGGTTAACAACTTAACTCTATGGAGTCTTGTCCATTTTTGAATTCTTTTCATGTCTTTGTAAGTCATTTTGTGTCTTTTTTGGTCATTTTGTGCCTTTTTTTAGTCATTTTGTATCTTTTGGTGTCTTTTTTTGGTCATTTTGTGTCTTTTTTTAGTCCTTTAGTCCAACATAAAATGTGATTTTGAATCTTTTTTTTTACTTTCAAAACACTATCATGCTCAATAAAGAATTTTAAATGTTGCAAATGTGCATTCATTTCAGAGTACACTGAGACATTAAACTGCATCATTTTCAATTAAATTCTGGAAAAGTTGGTGTGTTCTAAAACTTTTGACTAGTAGTGTATATTTACTATAGAGTTGCTATAGTGTGCTTTTATAGTGTACTTTTATGTCTTATTTTGGTTTCAGCTCCACAGTCCTTTTGATCTTGGTCTGGACTCAAACTTGACTGGACCTGTTTTATGAATAGATTGTGTTCATATAAGCTTGTCTTGACTGAAACCGTGTCCTTAATATCCCCACAGTGGTGACATGCCCTACACCCCCGCCTGTACCCAACGGCGTCCTGGAGGGCTCAGTTCTGGAGTGGGGTACCAGCGTGAGCTACAGATGTCTACCAGGCTATGAGCTGTCCTTCCCTGCTGTGCTCACCTGCACAGGCAATGGGACATGGAGTGGAGACCTGCCTCAGTGCTTGCGTGAGTCACCGTTTAGTACATTGTTGATAATTATAATGATAATTATAGAGGAGGAAGTCTCCTTATGTGAATTAAATGGTCTTGGTGACATTTCTGTCGCTGTCTGACACATGGTTATTTGCACACTGGGCTGAATTGTATCACTTGAGGCCATTTTTAAACATTATTAAGCATTTGAAATTAAGGCTTATAATTAAAATAGAGCATCTTATTACTTTTCCTCTTACTTATCTACTGATCATGAATTAATGTTTAATAATGTGGACGTTAAAAAAACCCAGAGAGATGCTACCTTGTCTTATTTATTTGACTGTGAAATTACAACCGTCATGTGGGACTTGTGAAAAACATGGAATACCGAGATGTATGATAATCAAGTAAGACGAAGTCCCAACATTTTATGAATGCATTGGGGAAGCTGTAAAAAATAGCAAATCATTTCTTAAATAGGTCCTTAACAGGAAAATACCGTGTTATTTTACATTTCTCTTCCTTTTTGTTTTTGTTTTGTGAAAGGCAAGCTAATCTGCTTGCCCCTTCAGAGGTTATCGCAAGTTAATGAAATTAATGAAAGTCATGAATAAGTCATGGAACTTAACATCAGGTCCTAGGTGGGAAGATGAATTATGATATAAATATAATAAGACGGTTATGCAGAGATGCAGGACTGGGATTATTAGTGTTGCACCTAGTTGCAATGTCCAGGTCTATTTTCATAAGCAGTCAGTTATACTTAATCCTAAAACCACTTTCAGTGGCCACACCGAGATTTTTCTTTTTCAAAATTTAAGTACTGAAAAATGTCAAGCATGAAAGGGCATTACCTCCAACCTTTTTTTATTGGCCTGAATTTATATTTCATTATTCATACATGAAATAGGACCTCCAATTTACATTTTGATTAAATGAAAAGTGATTGACCCTAAGCCCTAGAGTCAACGTGACAATGTTGATGATGAAGATGATCATTTGAGTGGAAACAGAAGTGTCTGACTCTTTACTACATTAAGACCTTTTCAGAATTATCTTTGCAAGTATAATAGTAACCCCTGGGATGTATGACTGCTCAAGAGTGCCTCTCTGTCATCATAGCCATTCTTGCATTATATAAGTCAGACAAATGAAATATCAAGAAGGGTGAAGTACTTACATGTGTTTGTTTCAATCTGAATGAAAAACAAATGGCACTAATAATATTCATGCACAACACTTTTTGTTTTTTTCTGACAGCTGTGCTGCACTAACAACATCTCTACTTCAACTGGTGAAAGTAGGCAGTCTTTGACTGCTGAAGTGCTGTATTTGGATTCATATTAATTGATTATTGCAGCTTTCGCAATAGGGAATCTCTGCTGTCATACAGATGCTCGTTTTATTGGTGCCGACAGTAACTACACTGTGTTGACTGCTGACTTTGAGTTTATGAAATGGAGAGACACAAGAAGTTTTTGGAGTATTTTAGTAGCGAATGTTGGATGGTGACGAAAAAAAGTCTGAGACCCCATGAACATGTTTAAAAAGAACTATATTTACTTTTGTGTGCTTTTGTAATTGATGCAAATGACAGAATTTGGTGCTTGAGGCTGCATGCAGTCAGGCGGACACAGTCCCATTAGAGTTTTCAGCATCTGAGATCCAGCTGACAGACTGCTAGTGTTTGTGACCATGCCACTAGAAGCACAGTACCTCATGCAGCCATTTGCTCTTCTAAATGGCCACATTGCAGTCGTTTATTGTAATTCTTGGGAGTCGATGTGCACGCTGCTGTCTGATTTATATCCTGCTTAACTGTAAAGGATCGTATTTGTCTGTAATGACCAGGTATGTGCTTTAGCACTACTAAGTGACCAACTGCCTGTTTTATTGCAGTGCACAAGTGTATCTATGTTCTGGTCCTGAGTTGTAATCATGGATAAAAAAAATGTCATTTGGACATAAAATAGATAAGGTTCCACTTGGTAAATGTACCATGTCTACGTGCTGTCGAGTGCAATTATGATGAGCAGTGTCATCCCTCAACACACTACAATCATTTTTCCACATCAGCACCCCCAAAACAACCGCTTGCTGCTGTGTGAGAGAGTAACCTTTATGTTCCATGATGCAATGTTAGTGTTTAATGTGTCTCAGCAGAGAATTGTTTTTGATGTAGTAATTACATTTAATAGCTCCATGACTTACGATCTAGTATGTAGGTTCTAGTGCTGGTGCAAAATTGACACAACTTGAGAGCCATACCCTATAAATATCATTCAGTGTGATCAATAACCAGCTTCTGTAAAGAACCTGGCTCTCCTAAACATGTTGTTATAGCTAGCCTCCTGCTACAGTACTTTAAGTGCAAGCAAGTCTGTGATAAATCACTAAGGTTTACTAAGGCAAATAAATGAGACTGGAAAATGGGGACAACGGGGGAAAAGTGCTGATCATATTTGGTGGAGAAGAGGCTATTATCTATGCATTAAAATGTCAGCACAGCACTATCTACTGCAATCTCAGGTGCTTGTCCCTATAAATCAGGAAGTCATTCTTAAGAAGTGAATCCTAAATTAATGTCAGAGTATAGTCACAGGACTGTCCATTACTCTACATGATCTGCATTACTTTATAAACGCATTTTCTAATGGAACATCTGTAAAAGCACGTAGGCCAGTAATTGTTTTTGTATCTGTGCATTAGATGCAACTGTAACGACAAGCCACAAGCGTTAGTCAGTATATTACATCATCTTGTAAACTGAGGATGTTTCCCATTTACCAACAGAATCACAAACTGAGTAGGAGGATTCATAAGATTCATTTTGGCTCTATCATTCATATCTGCTGCAAATGTTACCTGATAAGTTCATAAAATGTAGTTTGGTGCATAATAATTTTAAAGCCACAGTCTCACTGTTTAATAAGCACACAGTAGGTTTGCACTGCTGTAGACTTTAGAAATATGACTGCAATTCATACTCAGCACTTTTAGTTGAAATACAGCTCAGCAATCCTGCAGGAGATGCCATGCATCTGCAAAAGCAAATCCATCTGTGCATTTCTTAAAATATGTACTTCTGTAAGCACTTGGAGCCAACAGGATTAAGATGCATATTCATGTTCCCTATCACAACACATGGGAAACGGAGAGCAAGCAGCAAAATTCAGTGTCTGAGAATGCTAGTGTGCATGTGTCTGCAGGGATGAGACTGTGATCCCAACTTTGAATCTGGCCTCTGCATACTGATTACTTCAAAGCATTGATAATTCATCAAGGAAGGGGAGAAGCTGTGAGAGAGAGGGAGAGAGAGAGAGAGAGAGAGAGAAAGTTTGACTAGTCCCACTCTTTCTCTCTCTCTCACTCATCCACCAGTGCACAAACACACACACAGGCACATTAAATATGCTGAGCTTGGTTTGGCCTGCGGCCATTTCTCTTATATATCCATAAAACAGTACATTATTTCCCTGCAGCTTGAACGTTATGACTGATGTGCATGTCACCTGTTTGGCCTATATTGTCAAGCCTCCAAAAAAAAAGCCATCTAAACACAACGTCTTACAGTGTCATTTGAAAAGTGACTAGAATGGTTTTCAGATCCAGGCAGACATTTGCATCTTTATTTATTGACATATCAAACGCGGCCAAACAAACTATTGGGTGGTGGGGGGTTGAAACTCACAATGCATCGTTTTCAGATGGGACCTGCAGTATAGGCAAACATATTTTCGAGAAGAAGATATGTCTCTGAATACAAGGATTTGTTCCTGAGATAACAGTATTTGCAGTAATGGCTTTATTCAGCCATTCCTGCATGGCCTGGATTCTAATCTCCTCCTTTACTAGATATCTATTATGTCAGGGGTTGGCTGTGGGAAGCCCCAGTTGGTTCCTGACTTCTAGGAAGAGAGCAAGCGAGAACTTATCTCTGTCTCCAGACCTCCACACAGCAGCACATGTCAGGTTTGGAGAAGCAGCCTGCCTTATTATTGGCTTGATCCCACAGTGCTCTGGCTGCGTGACTGAATGCTGTGACTCTTGTCCTCGCCTCTGCTCTCTCACACAGCGATCATTTCTGAACCTCCTACAGCTAACAAGTGACTTTTACTTATCAGTGTGGTTAGAGTGGATTGATGTATATGTATATATATATATATATATATATATATATATATATATATATATATATATATATATATATATATATATATATATATATATATGTACTATCTATATACAGTAAAGATGGATAGAAAGATGTGTTGGTAGACAGTAAAAATGGCTGACTTCTCTCCTCATCAAACCCACTCAGTTTAATTTATTCCAGTCAATTTGATTAGATGTCTATAAGCAATAAATTGAAGGAGCAGCAGCGATAATCCAACGGCCTCATCTGCTGAGGCTGTGGCGAGAGTCCCATTAAAAAGGCGATATCATAGCAGAGGCTTGGGGAGCAACAGCGGCAGCAGATGGCTTTAGTTGCGTTAACCTCAAGGCCCTGTCAGAGAAATTAATATTTCACTTGCTAATTATTTTGATCTTAAATTGAGAGCCATGACCTCCCTCACTCCCTCTTTGATGCCAAGATGAATATTCACATACCTATTGCAACCACTCAACAGAAAGGTTGATTGTTTGAAACAAAACAATATTGAGCCAGAGCAATTCATTCGGAAACAAAGACGTCAATGCATCTGCCCACATATGTCAATGTGATTTGAATGATTCAGTCCATGATGGCTTCCCAAATCATAAAGAAAGACAATAATTTTTACAGTCAGGTATCCAAATAAATTGGATATAATAAAAAGCCAACTGAACACAGCAAAGCTCAAAGCAGCAGTGGAAACCACTGTAGGCTATCCTCATCATGGTCTGATCTTGTATGGGTGCCGCAGCAGCAACCCACACAGCTTATTATATTTAAATTAAATGCTGAAAAGTCTACGCAATGCTGCATGCAATTGACTCCTGCAGTATTCTTTATGTGTAATGAGGTTAAAAAGAGAAGAATGTTTGAAGTGGAAAAATAGAGCAGAGGAATAGGGCAGCAAGGTTGATATGAAGGAGCAACAGTGCAGTGTGCTACACTGTTGGATGAATACTTGCAGAGAAATGCGTAACATCTGTGTTGGATTTGTTGGCCCCCAGCTTATCATATCAGCAATATTTCACATTTCTGCTTTCGCAGCCAAGTTCTGTGGAGACCCCGGTATGCCTGCCAAAGGACGGAGAGAAGGGCGCAGTTTCATCTTCAAGTCTGAGGTCATGTTTAGCTGCAGTGCCTCCTATCTGCTGGTGGGATCAACAGCACGCATGTGCCAGGATGACGGCACCTGGACCGGATCTCAGCCTCGATGTATAGGTAATAGCCTGAATGTTGGTTCAGCGAATTCACAAAATAATTAGATGTCAGACTTCAAATTAGTCACTGATTTGTCGGTATGATGTTATCTCAGGACGTGACTTTTCTACATGCAAGAGATGAGCATTTTAATTTGAAGATGAAAACAAGAAAGTTAGTGAAATTAAATATACAGCGTGTCTGCCAGGTGCCAGCCCACCATTCCAAATGATCATTCTCTGTTGGTTCTCTTGAAGCGACAAACATAAATATCAAAACACAGTTGAAGGTGAACTAGAATCTGTGCGTTGCCATCTGGCACTGATGCAAAACTAAATCACGAGAATGAATTACATTATTTATATTGTTACCTCAGGGGCAGTGCTTTATATTTGCAGCCCAGTGTTGCTGGAAATATTAAGTGCTGAAGAAACGCTTTACCAAATGAATGTTCCTTAATTTCATTTTAGTCTCACCAATGATTAAAAGTCCCATAAGTCCATATTCCTGAGACTTGTATTGCCAAGAAATTCATAGTCAAAGAGACTGAAGATGGCAGGGTAATTCTGCTCATGTTACCACGCCACTTCAGTAATTGTCCGCTGGTACATGGTACACCAGAGCAAAATTGCTTGGTCATTATTAATAATTGCAGCTCTGTCATATTCTCAGTTTTGCTCTCCTGCAATTCACCTGCTCAACATGACAATGATTTCTTCTTCCAGAGCCCACAAGAACCACCTGTGAAAATCCAGGGACACCTGAGCATGGCTTCATGAACTACACAACAGGCTTTAAGGTGAAATAAGCTAAATGAGCTAATATATGCTTTTATTGTTGCTTGACCCTTAAATGTATTTCTACCATAAAATGGTTTCAAACTGGAGCAGAAAAATTACATTCCGAGATGGAGACAGGTTTATGGAACAGTTGTGTAACGTAAAAATATATTTTTCGTTCTCAACTCGCACCACATGAATCATTTCCTATGGGTACGATACTGTATTTTATTATATGTTCTTGCTTAATTTAGCATGACAACAATTTTCCATGCGATCAATATTTGAAGCAGCCTGGTGGAGGTAGATGCACTAGTACCAGACAAGAGTTGTAGCTGTACTGTGTTACTTGTACTTAGGCCTGTTTCAGGTAGGCAGTTTCCAATCGATGTTCCTTGAATCATTATTTATTCCTTTGGATGATGTTATGTGGGTGCAACAATGAAGCAGTGATAAATGTATGCATCCATCCCAGGTGGTTGCCTTGAAGAAAACCAACTGATGTTCTCTACTTCTGTGAATGTGTAAAGATATGGTGCATATCTATATCGATAATAACGTGCAGTTTATTCGGATTGACTGTGTGTATAAAATGTTTAAATGCATCAGAGTAAAAAAAACTGATATCATGACCATTGGTGTGTGCTCAGTAGCTCCCTTGAGATCCTTTCAGGCCGTGTGTTTCATTTTATTTCCTCCCTGTTGCTCTTAGAGTGTCACTTACAAGTTAAGTGCAAACAATTTCTCTACAACATTCAGCGGAATATCTGATATGAAATTTGTCCCAAATGAAAGCAGGAGCAGCTTATTATTTGGATCAGTGCGTGTAATAGCTGTGCTCTTGCATTTTTCTGCATTACTGAACAACTTTACCAATATCTTGACACCGCCGAATAAGAGTGTCAATGCCGTCTTTTAACACTCGACTGGAATGGTGGCTGAATATAGGAGTCATTTATTTAGATAACAGAAAACAGTTTGCCTCTATATTTTTTAGCAAAAAGTGAGCTGCCTCACTTTCATCAGTTGAGAACACAAACATGGGCCATCGCCTCGAGGAATAGTCTCCATCTGCCTCCACACTCTACAGATAATCATTAAAAAAGGGAAAAAAACTTTAGTGCGCAGTATTTTTTCCCAGCTCTTTAGATTTGATGCTGGGAGCCTATTGGCATTTGCATCAGTGTATTGACTCTCTCCACTTTGTGTGCTGTCTGTTTGTGGCCAGGTGGGCAGCAGAGTAGACTTCCAGTGCCAACAGGGACACCTACTGCAGGGCTCCACCACCAGGCTCTGCTTGCCAGATCTCACCTGGACCGGCATCCAGCCTAGCTGTATCCGTGAGTGCTTCTTGCTCATGCTTTCTCACAATGGGCCTCATTCACCTCCTATTCTTAAGAAGAAATGTCTCCTGTACTTAAAACCCACTTACGCAGTTTCTGACATTCACACAAAGTTTTCTTCTTCTTGGGATTTGTTTATTTGAGTGCTGACAAAATTACTGAGTATTGGATTTTTTTTCATTTTGTAGTTGTATAATATTATATTATATATTATATAATATTTAATTACAGTAATATTTTAATCTTTTGTAATGTTTCTTAACAATGATTTCATTATTTCATAAAGCAGCTAGGTCATTTAATTTAAATAAACACTAATTTAACACTTTAGTTTACATCAATCATGTAAGATGAGAACCATGCAATCCAATAATTGGTGATGGAAAACACATATAGCAAGTTTATTTTTTGGACTTTTTTTACTGAGTACAGCCAAAGATAGACAAGAGAAAGGGGAGAGAGGGGGAGTAGAGAACATGTACCAAATAGCGGAAGGTCAGTTGGACCCAGGCTGCTGCAGTAAGAATTTAGCCTCAGTACATTGGGTACAGGGTCTACCAAGTTAGCCATCATGATGTCCCATAAGCCTGTGTGTTGTGTGTGTTATTTTATATCTTTTGTGTCCTCCCTTCAGAATTACTTTGACTTTTCTTGACTTAATTCTCTTAAGTTTACTTTCCAATTCTTGTGTGTGCTCACAGCCCTGCAGTCTCATGCCTTGTCTTGGGCTTGGCTGGGCTTTACCTCTGCTTTTTAGGATAAGCTAGCGCAAGTTTTTATAACAACACAGGTACAAACAATTCTGCAGTTTAAGAAAATCTTCATTCATCTGAATTAGACTTTTTTAGGACCTTTCTTAAAAGGAAAAAAAAAAACGTAGGAGCATATACGTGAATATGGCCCAATATCTTTATATGACTCTCTGTTTCTTTGTTCTCCCTTCTGGCATCTTGTCACTGTCTATCTGCATTTCTGGCTACTCAGACACTGTCTTTTCTTTTCCTCAACACCTCCTCTCCCTCTGTTGATTCGCTCAATCCTGCCATAACCTATGACCTCTCAGTAGATTGCAGCTCCAGCCTCAATCAACCTGCCACCCTAGTCATTCTGAGAGTGAGGTGTTGACTGTGACTACTGTCATTCTGTTTGAACTACCTGACCTGTCGACCAACACCAAAATAGGCCTGTGCAGTTTAGCTCAGTCGCTTTGCCAAGTGCTTTCCTAGATTGTGATGTAAGCCAGTATCTCACTGGAATCCCTTTCAGCTACAGATTTTTTCATGGAAATATTCCCATTTCAAATCGTACTATAGTCTGCATTTTACTATGCACTTACAGCGTAAACGCTTGAGCTGTGTGATGTGATGATAAGGGGATTCAAATGATATTTTGTAATCTTTATTTCATAACTACCCCAAGATGTACAACCACTTGAATTTTCTGGAGACATTTGTGCTGAGGGAGCAGAAACATTGGAATACCTGACCCCCATTCTCTAAGCTTGATCTACTCTGCAACACAGCTGTGTGTGTGTGTGTGTGTGTGTGTGTGTGGGTGCTTATACTTGGTTGCCATTTTATTACATACAGCTAGCAGAAACCAGTACAGTCTAAAACAAGATCATGGCATTAAATACTACTGTAATGAGGTTTACAAGCTTTAGAGAGATGTTGTTTCGAATTTATGGTCATTTTGGCGGCTACAGTTTGTGGTGTTGTAAAATTGTATTATTATACTGAGAGGTGTTTCTTTATTTAGTCTTTCCTCACTGAAACAGATGAGATACACGCATGTGATTGTGTGCAGGCAATTTATGTGATACATATTTTTAAAATGCTTCATGTTTAAGCTTTAATATATAGAACAAAACAAATATTATACAGATATAATATATAGTCAAACATGTATAACATACAGTTATCCAAAACCTTTTAGAGTAGAATACGGCAACAAAATATTAACTAAATTATCTTTCACTTTCATGGTCTTATTATCATTCATGGAGTTTTGCTAATTAAAATGTTCTAACATGTTCATTTGAACAGCTAGCTGACTTCTGTCAGCCAACAACTCCTCAGTATTCCTGCTCCACCTCTATCTTTAAACTGTTGACCCCATCATCTAGCTCTCTAAGGAATGATTCAGGAGGTTGTGCATCCCCTGGCTCCTTAATGGCATTTATTGCCAGCACAGTGACAGGTCCCTTAAAATGAAAGAGCAGTCAGAGAGAGTTTAAGTCAACAGAATTATAGGTTCAAGCTCCAGAAAACACCTCAAACTGGCACTTAAACATTTTGTTATAACCAGAAAATTGACACAGTCTCTCTGGAAAAGTTCTGACAGATGTGTTGGATGAGGAGGAGTATCTGCATGCGGATAAATGACTGATACAAAGTGGATCATAGGCAGTCTCCTTCTCTCAGGGGCTGCATACTCTGCTGTCAAAATCTTTGAAAGGTTGAGATGGCGTGGTCCTGTGAGAAAAACACTTTGTTTTAAACCTTCTAAGGAAAAAGGGAAAATACCAATACACTGTACATGGTAACTGAACACAAATGAAAGATAGACCACTAAACAAGAAGATTAACTTCTAAACTTTGATATGTAATTTTCTTAAAGTCATTTTCAAGTTGAAAACCAATTTTCTTGATTCTCTACTGAGGAAACCTTATACATAATAATGTAACTTTCATTATTATGGAAATACACGATTCCACTGATGCTGGGCGATGCACAGACACAAGCTGAGGTCAGGAGTCAATTGCTTGGTTCTATGCTCCTGATTGATGGTTGGCTGAGAGTTAACTCACTACATGCTTGCTTAAATATGATAATTAGAATCATAGGGCTAAGTTTAATAGATGCCACATTGTCCATGAACTGAAGGATATATGTTCACATAAACTCAACATGAGTATAAACAGTAGGCAGCTTTAGCATGGAACAGCAGTAGGTTAATTTACACTTAACATCCCCAACATCATTGATGTTTTTATAGAACATGTGTTGCAGACTTGCAATACACAAACACTTAACTACACGACATGCCCACTGGGAGAACCCATTGTGTAATAACTTAACTTAACTTTTACCCAAACCATGATCTTTTCTTCTTGTTTTAAAACCTAAACAAGTATATTTGGTGCTGCTGGGGGTTATGTCATGTAGGAGGCATTTCCTGTAGTGCTCTGCACCCACAGATAGACCTACTTGTTAATTTGGACCATTTGGATATATGGCTGCTGGTGATCACTCTGTAACGTTCAAACAGCATTGTAGCAAATTCTGTTTTGTGAAAAGAGCCAAACTGAACATGCCACACAGAAAAGAAGCATAGAAGAGTAAACTAGTTGTTTTTTTTATAATTTTATGACTTGAAAATCATGACCCATCCCTAGTACATTTATAGCTTATAAAACATTTTTGAGTCGGAATTGAAATTTGAGATGCCATTGCATACTTTGCATTTGGTTTTATTTGGTCACTTTTATTGATTTTTCTTATACTGGAAGTGTTACATTCAACCCCAGTGAATAGCCTCTGGGAGGTTCCCTCCTTTAACCTTTTTGGATCTGTCTACAAAAAGTTCCCAGCAGCTACATTTGCTTTCACTGTGGTAAATATACAATAACATATTTTACACCCTTTTCATGTAACCATAATATTGTAAAGCCACCCACTGAAATGGCAGCCTGACAACCATTCACAGGCATCATGTTTTAAAGCTTTTAACTTTCCTGACTTGCTCTGTTCAGCAGGTGCAGTTTCTTAGCCAGGTTTGTCTCTGCTGAGGTTGCAGCGTTTCAGGAGCTGCTCTCTGGCTCTGGTCCATTGCCTGCGGTGGCTTGAAAAATTTATTGATTTTCCTCTGCCTTCGTGCTGTCATTGTTACCACTGGAATTAAAATATAGAAATGTATCTCTGACAGTCACCAGAGTCTTCTATGAATACATTCTCCAGTGTGTCACATTCACAACTGCTGAGGCTCAGTTGGTAGAACGGTCACCTACTGATCGGATGGTTGGTGATTTGATCCCTGACCATGGCAGCCTGTCGAAGTATCCTGGAGCAAGATACTGAACCCCAGATTGCTCCCGATGCTGTGTTCATCGGTGTGTGAATGAATTCCCAATGGTGGCAAGTGGCGCCGTTTAGGGTAGCCTCTGCCACCAGTATGAATGTGTTTGTGAATGGGTGAATGAGTGAATGTGTTATATAGTGCAGAAAAGTGATATATAAGTGCGGGTCCATTTACCATTTACAACTTAGGAAACTTTTATAAATGTCACATAAATATAAAGGTACAATTAAATTAATAAAAAATAGTAGTGGTTACAACTGATAAGTTGCAATTTATTTTTTAAATACAACTTTCAAAGACGTTAATCTGCCCTGTAACTTTACAATACATTAGCTCATTATAGCTGTGGTGGACACTGGACAGTTATCTGGTTAAGACAAAAGAAAAAGCCCTTTGAGATGACATACTATGATTCAATCCTCCAGCTAGTAATCAGTATCTGCAATGCTTTTCAGAGATGGAGAGAAAATGTTGCTAATAGTTTAGCCTTATGTTAACAATAGCCATGAGCTCACGGCTGTGGCCTAATTCACTGCCATAAACCATGCCTTTGGCCCATTAGCAGAAGACTAAACTATTAGCAAATTTTTTTTCTCCATTTCATATGATACTGAAGGCTCTGATTTCAGGATGTTGTCATTAAAAAATATTGCTAACATTATTGTTGCTGGTCTGCTGTAGGATTATATTATTACTATTTGTGCAAAAACATCCTTAATTTACAGGTCTATGCAAAAATCATGTATTATTATGTTACATATTATGCCATTGGTAGCATGACTGTTACGTTTGAAAAAATGCTCCTTAACAATATGTCATTAAATAGCCCATATATATACTTGTGAATTGATTTGAGTAGTTATTTTATCCTTGCAGATCTAAAAGCAACATATTTCTGCTTTAAAATAAAACTATAAATTCATTTCCAGTCTATTTGTGTAAATACATTGTTTGTTTTTCATTTTTCACACATGCTGGTGTAAGGGTGGACATAGACCCACAGGGCTGTCTGGCCCATAATACATTGGAGAAAAACTGTGTTATGTATATGTACTTCAGTATGAGTGCTTTTGTATGGGTCTGACACGCTGTGTTGACCCTCGGTCAAAACAGTCATAAATCCTCTAAAATACCTTTCTCCATGATTAAATGGTCTTCTGTTACTGTGAAGCCACTTTAATGGATTTAAAAGTGAAGCCAACCTATCTTGCACTGCTGGCTAAAGCAAAAACTTTGAGGGATTATCGACACAATAGATGTAATAGATGCAATGGACAGAGTCACTGCATCTTAATCACATTACCTTTATATCAGATTAATATATTTGCTGATAGATACATAGCCAAAATCCACCAAAATCTTTCCAGCCTAATTTAATATTTTGAAAAACAACAATGAGTTAGTGTTCCAAAGTCTTCCAAAGCATCACCAAAGAGACCTTGAGATTTGGCCCTCTATATTGAGCATTATTCATGAAGTGCAGGAAGTATTTCTTACGGACAAACCAGCAATAGTCTGAAAATATACTCAGAAGGCTAAAGCAGCCAAACTAAACATGATTCTGGTGTCAAAACCTGCATGCCAACCTCTGACCAGCTGCTGCTATTTTTTCAGGAAATGTATCTTTGTACAGCAACACATGCAAACAAGACTGATATAAAAAGCTATGAGAAAAACCTTGTAAGAACCATGAAGTTAACTCTGTCCTCTTGACTGTGGCCTGCTGTTGCTGTCTGTAGCTTGCCAACCTCCTTGGCTCAAACAGAATTCCATCAGCAGGGCTGTCTCTCTGTGTCTGCCTCTATCTGTCTCTATCTGTCTGTCTGTGTCCCTAACTAATGCACTCAGTCTCTACCAGAGATACCAACTTTGAACTAAGAACAATACGTATTGTTGTGTGACAGAAAAAGTGTCTTCTGAGGCCTTGTGTAATCTCAGGAGTACAGCCTGCTGTGCTGTTTGAAGTGTAAATAAACATAGCACTGTCAACACAATTTGATGAGGGATGTGGCGTGTCTTTGATACAACAATTCATCGGCCTTGTAAGTGTCTTCAGTATTCATGGTCTACAAACTCTACAACCACCCTGGACATGTGCTGACAGTTTGTAAATTTAAATGGGTTACATAGACTTGTGCTCAGGCAGCGAGAAGGGTATTTAATTATGTATCTATTTATTTATTTAGCTCTCCAGACTTTTTATCTACAACTTACTGTATGAAGCAGTATTTCTTCTTTCTTGCAGTGTAAATAGATAAAACATTAGATTCCCTCAAGGCAGATCTACCAATACATCGGAAAAGCTCTGGATGGCACATCTGGGTGACTTATACAGTTGTCCTTGTGCTTACTTCATCAGTCTTCTAAGTGCATATTAAATTGTTCGAGCCCTGTAGCTGAGGAAAAGATGAATAAGAGAAGTATCCTCCTGGATTTCAGCACAATACTTTCACCTTGATGCACCTCTTTTACTTTGTGGAGCACTGAAAAATCTATGTCTTCAGACATGCATACACGCATATAATATTACCGTATCAAACACCAGCAAAAGTAATATCCAACAAGGGGAATTTCTTGCGGTCTCCTCATCTTTCATAAAGCTCAGAAACTTTCATCCTGGCATCCCTTCCACACCCTATTGCCACTAATGTCATTAAGACGCCATGAAGGACCGATTTGGTACTGTGACTCACTTGCAGCTGCCTCCCATTTGACAGCTGGCAACGTATTCTTTCACACACAAGCTGCAAAATTATTTCGCTATTTTCACATTATTGTTGAGCCGGAATGTTCAACCCCTCAGTGTTTTGGTGGTGCAGCGTGATTTGCATAAATTTTTGTTTTGTAGAGAGTTTGTTGATGTGAAAAATTAAACGAAGTATACTCAACCCACTCATGAGAGAATGAAAATATTTAATATGGTCTATAAGAAGCTGGTGTTTTGGCAGCAAAGCAATAACAGCTTTTGTCCCTAGTTTCTGCTTGTATAGTAAGCTTTTCAACGCTATCCTGAATCAGCATGTCACTAGCTTCCTGCTTTTCGAGACAGAATAATTTAATGAGCTAAGAAAGTCACAGTCAGGAGAGTGAAAACTGAATTGCAGACTAAAAAAAACTCTATATTCAACATGATGAAGTTACATTTTAGTGTTATTTTTGGAGAGCTCACACCACACCTTTGAGGTTACACAAGTCCAAATTCCCAGACATGGGCTGAATATATAAGCGCCCTATTATTGCAGTCAGCATTCTTCTTCCTCCCAGTGTCCATAAGTGTCTGTGACCTTGCAACCTGTATTCACATCCTCATAATAGAAAACGCTCTGGTAAGATTTACAATAACATTGACTTCAACTCTGTTCTGCAAGGACACCGATGAGCTTAGTCTTCTCCGGTCTTGCCCTTGAAAATTTTGATTAGTTCTGGAAATACAAAAACAACTCCAAATGTTTCTTTCCACCTATTGCTGAATGATAATGAATTCAGCCAGACCTTGTCTATTGTACTGGCATCTTGTGTTTTGCAATCCAAGGCTGTGGCTAAATGAGTCACAACAATTTACAGAGTTATTGTTTTGACTTAATTTAAGCACACAACATTTTGCAGGCTAATTTAGTATAAAATTAGGCAGCGTATCTCCCCAGCCACAAGTGCCCATATTCATATCAGAAAAGAAACTAGACATATTAAAGTATCAATATGCTCCCTAATAGCTCCCTGGACTCAATTAAATTGTAAAATATGTGTGCTTCCTTTTTTTTAATCCTCTTTTTTTTTCTAACCCTCCCCCTCTCTTCCCCCAGCGAGTGCTTAATTATCTTCCTGTCTATCTTTACGTCTGTGTGTGTGTGCCTGTGTGTGCATGAATGTGTGTATCTGGCTTCATTTGTATGTGTGTGTACTAACGCTTCTGCCCTCTGCTTGCTCTCCAGCTCACTCCTGCAAGCAGCCGCGGAGCCCGGCCAACGCTGACGTTGTGGGTCTAGACCTGCCCTCCTACGGTTACACCCTGGTGTACACCTGTCAGCCAGGTTATTTCCTCTCCGGGGGTTCAGAGCACAGAGTCTGCCGATCTGACGGCAGCTGGACTGGCAAGGTGCCTGTGTGCAGAGGTACGTGGTCAGCAGAGGTCTGCGAGGGCAGGTGATGGAGAAGATGGCAGGGAGGATGGGGAAAAGGTTCAAATGTTTGAAGAGAAGCTTGTGTATAAAGGTGGAGGGTAGGGTTTAGAGGAGTTAATACTTGCGTACAACCAATGCCAAATAAGTCAGGACTTTGTCTAAAACACATCTTCAAGTGAACACTGTAAATATACACTCTGAATTTGATGCATTCCTTTTTCATTTTTTTTACGTTTTTTTGCAATAGGGCTTGTATATGTCTCAAATCAAATCAAATCAAATAGTCTTTATTGTCATTATATAGTTCACTATACAACGAAATTGAAAGTGCCACTGCATAAGGTGCATAGTTATGACAATCATAACACAAAACATGAGTAAAAACATTTTAAAAAATAGCGAGCTAAACAAGGACAAAAACAAGAACCAAGAAAGAAGAAACAAGAAGGACATGTGATGTATAAATAAGTATAATCCTATCCTATGTGCCATTTCTACTCAGAATGCACCAATTCATCAGTCATCGGTATCAGCCAATATCTGTCTTGTTGACTGCAATCTGCCAAATAAGATGACATTCACCAATGGCAGTGGCCAACGTTTATCTGATGTGTCATGTCAGTTTTGTGTTGTGTTAGTTATTGGTGTTCAGGCTAGGACAACAGTCCCTTAAAAGTCAGTTATTGTTTTTATATTGAAGATTTTTTTTTCTCTGGCACAAGGGATGATAAACAAACAACTGACAACAAAGCACATTGGTATCAGCATTGGTTATCAGCCAAATTGTTATTTGAAATGTTGATATTGGCCCAAAATTTCAGTCTGTGCATCCACTGATAGTTCAGTCAACTATGACACTAATCAAATATAAAGACTTGCTGGTTCTGCGATCTTTTCTGTAAACCCACTGTGTCACTGTACTGTCAGCTAATTACAATATGCATGTCTAAGCTCTTTGTTACCTTGGAGTTTCAACATTGTGTTGATTTGTAAATGTTTGTATGAACTGAGCTAGCAGAGGTTTTACCAAAGTAAGGGAGAGTTTAATGTAGGCGGCATGTTACAGTTGAGA